>NW_016807867.1:2070154-2171807 GCF_001698545.2 Rhinopithecus bieti
AAAAAAAAAAAAAAAAAAAAAAAAAAAAAAAAATAGAAAGGAAAATGGTTGTAACAAAGGCCATGAACTTTACTTCATAGGAAAGGAGACGGACACTTTCATTTTTTGGATACACTATATCAGTATGGATATGACCAGTTTTACTGCCTTAAATTTTATGACAAGTAAAGTTGTCAATAGGAACAGAAGCCTGAATTCTAAACAATCAATTTAATGTACAAACTTTTGGATTTTAGCATGGAACTGTGTGTAACTGCATGTAACTGAGCTGCACATCAATGGCTACAAATCAATGGGAAGCTTCTATGTAAGGAGGTGGAACAAAGTGATAGATTTTGTGGCAGTGCAAGCTCTCTGCTTTTCACATTCATTTTGAATGAGGTTTAGGGTTTCTGTAAGTCCATTCTTTGTATAATGAGATCTTTCCTCTATTACTATAAATGTGGCTCCTAGGATCTCTTTCTACTAAAAAAATTACTACCTATGAAGATGTATGTAGTGATGATTGTATACATCCTTGTTCACATCTGCGAAACTGAAATTTCTTGTGGGTAACACACCTGGCTTTTAAAAAATTACCTATAGGAATATTAAATGGTAAGCAAGGATCTCAGTAACCAGGTTCTGGAGTGCAGCCAACCCCCAAGCAATGAAATGATGATTTCTGCAACCAGGCTTGACTGGGCTGGACCTGGGCAGATGATGGAAGGGAGCAGGAGGTGCAGGCAGCTGCTGTCTAGTGAACCAAAACGGGGCATTCACAAGGTGGGCAGACAGATGCCATAATGACCCACTAAAGAATACCCACATGCAATACAACATAGCTGTGAAACGTGGGGAAACAATGGCAGCAGATGGACAAAAACCTGGCATGCAGCAGGCAGGGAGAAGCAGCTCATTTATAGCAAAAAGTCCTGGGTGGCTCAGGGAGAGACAAGAATCCAGACCCATACCAAGCCTGTAAATAGCAACAGGCCCTGTAAGCAGCCTTCATCCTTTTCAAATATTTATTGACTGCTTGCTACATGTCACATACTTAGCAAGGTGCTATACGAATGCAGGGATGAAGACAGGCTTATTGACTTCAAGGAGTTTAGAATCCAATGGACATGCAGTGGGTTTCTGTTTATATGAGACCATTTGGAAATTATGTTGTGGTTCCTGGCATTATAGGTGTTTAACATTCTTCAAAATGTGGTTCTTCTTTTTCTAGATCTTGGATGGCATAACTTGTTTCCAAATACAAAGGGCAATCTCCTTCTCTGTGTGTGCATATGCATACAAACACACTTCTACAAGTAAACATTCTTCTTTATTATCATACTCATCATCATCACCAGGTTGGCAACTAAAAACGAAACTACAAAACTCTCATGTTAGCAGTTGAGTAACTTTTAATAACCAGATACAAACCATTCTTCACTGTTTACAAGAGGCATTAAAAAGAAAAGGAGGTTGAACTGCAATGTGACATGTAGTTAAATATGTAGACATCTTGGATTCTAGAACAGTTTGTAATGGATTAAAGGGTTAAGCTATGAAATTGTTGCCCTCTGTGATTTTTCCACACTAGAACAGACTGACATGGTTTGAAGTAGCTGGGCTTTAACCTATAGATAGTAGGACAGAGATGATTGCCTATGAAGCAATTATTAAAGTAGCTGCATTTTGGCATGTTCTAGTTGAAAAGTTTTAGTTTCACCTATATCAGCTCATCATCACTAATTTAATCATCCTCAGAAAATGCAAAAATAATGATATACATTTGATAAGTCATATACAAAATTATGTTTCATAGCTTTGTGGTCAGAATTAAGCCATGTTCTAAAATACAAATGAATAGTCTACAACCCACTAATGCTTAACTGTAAGTGTTGAGTCTATGGAAAAATAAGAGACAACCTTGTGATCAGGAATAGCTTCTAATTATGAAAAATTTAAATAAAAATAATAGGATGTGCTTAATTTTTTTATCATATACAAAGTAGACAGAGGTGACCAAAGTGATTCATTATGGGAATCATTTCATGGGAATAAGTTTGACAATATTAAGTGCTGGAGATAGAATATCAGGTAATCTTACATACTGTTCATAGGAATGTACTACCATTTGGAGAACAGCTGGAATTATCTAAAGAAAGCTGGAGATTTTCCTAACTTATAATTTTAAAAATTGGCACATGCCCTCAAATAACACTTGCATACCCAAGGAGACAGGTGTTAATATTTTCACAGCAGCATTATTTGTAATAGCCCAAACTGGAAATGACCTAAAATCACATGTTCTCACAAAGGAGTACTATACAACAGTGAAAGTAAATAAACTATAGCTAAATGTTATCTATCCTGAAGGCATTTATAAGAATAATGATGCTTTTACAAAGTAAATTGCAGAATGTTATATACATTATGATACAATTCATGTAAGTTACCAAACCTGCAACACAACACATAAAATCATCCAAGGATAAGTATAAATGCAGTAAAAGTATACATAAATTTAGGATAATGATGCTTGCTTGCTTGAATATTCTTTATACTCTTTTGCACATCTTTAATATTATTTAATAAATGAATAGACAAATCAGTAACACTAAAAGCAAAGTCCAAGGGTGCCAGATTCCATTCAAGAAGTGGAAGAAAACTGCTGGAGGACAGGTGGAGATTGCAAGACATAAATGGGTTTAGAATTTTTTTCCTGTATTTTCCTCTGTGACAGTAGATATTAAGTTGCTATTTTCTTTAGAAAATAAGTTCAAAAAGGGAGATGATCCCCATTCCATTTTTTTTTTTCCAAGAGAGAGTCTTGTTCTGTTGCCCAGATTGGAGTGCAGTAGCGTGATCTCGGCTCACTGAAACCTCTGCTTCCTGAGTTGAAGCAATTCTCCTGTCTCAGCCTCCCGAGTAGCTGGGATTACAAGTGCCCGCCACCATACTCGGCTAATTTTTGTGTTTTTAGTAGAGACGGGGTTTCACCATGTTAGCCAGGCTGGTCTTGAACTCCTGACCTTGTGATCCGCTTGCCTCAGCCTCCCAAAGTGCTGGGATTACAGGCGTGAGTCACCTCACCCGGCCCTATTCTATTTTTTATCTGTCACTTTTTTTTATTCTGAGAGGGCATAAAGATATGGGGTTATGAAAGCAAGTCTTTCAGAAGGCCCTCCTCTTTGAGGGACACGAATAGTTCAGTATGTCTTAACCAGATAATTTCTGAAACAGAGTTATGTTACATTGGAACCAGATATTGATCAAACTGTGGCAGTGCTTAAATGTAAGTGTGAAGAGGTGAGACTGTGTCATAGACGTTAGAGTGCTGCTAATGTATGCATGCATGTGGGGAAACAGGATAAGGACAGATAGATTAATAGAAATAGGTACATACCCTTATATACAGCTATACATAAATACATACGCATATATATCTTACATCTATAATTATGTGTCTGTTATCTATCTATCATTATTTATGTCTACAATTATCACAACAACTATATATCCTCTTTAGAATACTCTGACTTATCCAGGATTGGGATGGGGGTGGGAGGCAGAGTGTTGAAGAAAAGTTATAAAAATATTAGCTGATGGGCCGGGCTCGGTGGCTCATGCCTGTAATCCCAGTACTTTGGGAGGCTGAGGCAGGCGGATCACGAGGTCAGGAGATTGAGACCAACCTGGCTAACACGGTGAAACCCCATCTCTACTAAAATACAAAACAAATTAGCCAGGCATGGTGGCAAGCACCTGTAGTCCCAGCTACGCTGGGAGGCTGAGCAGGATGGGGGAATGGCGTGAACCCGGAGAGGTGGAGCTTGCAGTGAGCCGCGATTGCACCACTGCACTCTAGAAGTTGAGACTCTGCCTCCAAAAAAAAAAAAAAAAAAAAAAAAAAAAAAAAAAAAAAAAAAAAAAAAAAAAATTAGCTGGTTTCATTTGTTTTATTACAGTATGAGAATGGAAAATGTCCATTTAAATGGAAATGCTATATTTAAGTGGTATAGCTTCAATAATTAATAGTAACACTAATAGATTCTCAAAAGCCTTTAAAGGAAGAGAACGCCATATACTGGGGGTAATGGAGAATGACTATTATTGATAAAAATAGTATTAACTTGTGAACACACAATTGGGAAGGGAGATATACAAAATACTTTTCCTATGTAAAACAGAGATTGATATTTCTAGCTGTGGAAGGTAAACTCAGAAATTAGCTCAGTATTTCACAATTCTTTTAGAGATGTGACATATACTTCTTAAAATATTTTGTAATTTTTTCCATCTTAAAAAAAGGTGTAGAATACCATATTTATTTGAGGAATTATTTTTGTTTTAATATCATAACATAAAGCCGTAACAGGTGTTTAACAAATGATTGAAATAGCACATCTCTTCTAAAAATAGCGTCCTTATATTTGATCACACTTTTTTTTATTCTTTTACCTATTTTTTCATTAACCACTTATATAGCACCTATTATGTTTTGGGTATCATGCCAAACACCCCAAAGAAAAGACATATAGGTAAAGTCTTAGGAGAGTCGCAATCTGTGGGAGAGAACAATGTAAACAGCTGAAATGTGATATGTAGATTAAGGAGCAAGCTCTGAAAGGGCCATTAGATCAGTCTAGAGCAGGGTTTCTCAATCTTCACACTACTGACATTTTGGGCCAGGTAATTCTTCAGTGGGTGGGTGTCCTGTACACTGTGGGTTTAGTGACAGTTCTGGCCCCTACCCACTAGCTGCCAGCAGCACTCCCCCGTATCAAAATGTCTCCACCAAAAATGTCTCCAGGTATTGCTGAGTATTTGGAGTGCTGGGGGTCAAAATGGCCTGTAGTTTAGAAGGACTTCTCTAGACAATCTACTTATATTTCAGAAGTGAGAAAGATTTCTATAGATTTATTTTAAAATTATCACTATTATTTCAGCCATTTTTTTTTCCATTCAGCCAATATGCATTTTTTCTTTCTCTCTCTCTTTCTTTTTTTTTTTTCTTTTTTGAGATGGAGTCTCACTCTGTTGCCCAGGCTGGAATATAGTGGTGTAATCTTGGCTCACTGCAGCCTCTGCATCCGGGTTCAAGTGATTCTTCTGCCTCAGCCTCCCAAGTAGCTGGGACTACAGACATGCGTCACCAAGCCTGGCTAATTTTTGTATTTTTAGTAGAGACAGGGTTTCACCACGTTGGCCGGGCTGGTCTCGAATTCCTGACCTTAAGTGATCCGCCTGCTTTGGCCTCCCAAAGTGCTCAGGCAACATGCATGTATTGAGGAAGTATGGAAACTAGCATGGATGGAGAAGATAGAGTGAAAACTTTCTCCTTTTATAGGACATAAAGGATATCAGGGATTCTGCGTGAAACTTGGTTACCTGGATAGTTTCAATATTGTTATGATTAAGAAATGGGATGATCTAGAAAGAATGTGGCACAGATTACAAATTCCAAGAGGCAGGGATCAAATCTGTTTTTAAGAACTTTTATTGAGGAATGATTTAAATACCATGAAATGCACCCACACTGTAAGTGGATAGAAATTCTACAAGTGTAGGTAAATTCACACAATTACGCAGTCATTACTATGATCCAGTTTAAAACATTTTCATCATCCTGAAAGTTCCTGTGTGGATTTCTGCAGTCAATATCTGTTTCTACCTAGTCTCATGCATCCATCAATCTTTTCTTCTGTTTTGTAGTTTCCCTTTTCTAGACATTTTCTATAAGTGAAATTATATAATACATAGCCATTACTCTCTGGCTTCTTTCAAGTAGCACAAGTGTTTTGAGGTCTAGCCATGTTGTTGCGTGTTATCAGTAGTTTGTTCCTTTTCATTTATTCCATTGTATGAATACCAGATTTGGTTAATCCTTTCACTAATTAATAGCAGTTTGGATGGTTTTCAGTGTCTAGCTATTATGAATAATGCTAGTACAAACAATCTTCTTGTGGACATATTTTCATTTCTCTTTAGCAGATAACTCAGAGTGAAATTGCTCAGGGTGAAATTGCTGAGTCATACGGAAACATTTTGCTAAACTGCTAAACTGTTTTCTAAACAGACCATGACATTTTATTCTCACCAACAATGTGTGCAGTTTCCAGTTTCTCTACTTCCTTGTCAACACTTGGTAGTGTCAGTCTGTTTGATTTTAGCCATTTCAATAATTTTGTAGTGATGTCTTTCATTGTGTTTTAAGTTTGCATTTCCCTAATGACTAATGATTTTGAGCATTTTAAAATGTGCTTTTCTGCCATGTGTATGTCATCTTTGGGGAAGTACCATTCAAATCTTTTGTGATTTTAAAATGTTGTCTTATTATTGAGTTGTAAGAGTGCTTTATATATTCTGAATAGAAGTCTTTTATGAAATGTATGTTTTGCAAATCTTCTCTCCCAGTCTGTGGCCTCTATTAATTTTCTAATGATGTCTTTTGAAGAGCACAATTTTTATATTTGATGGAGTATAGTTTATCAATTTTTTTTTCTAATGATGCTTTTGATTTCATTTCTAAAAAAAATTGCCTAGCCTAAGTGACAAAAATTTTATCCTAGGAGTTTTATAGTTTATCTCACTCTTATAGTTAGTTCAGGCATCCATTTGCATTAATTTTTTTCTGTGATGAGAGTTAAGGATCAAGCTTCTTAGTTTACTTTGTATATGAATGTCCAATTGTACTAGCATACTTTCTGGAAAAGCCTATTCTTTCTCTGTTGAATCGCCTTGGCACTATGTTGAAATCAGTTGACAATATATGTTTTGGTTTATTTCTGAACTCTGTTCCATTTTTTATCTACATGACTATTCTTACAACCAGTACCACATTGTCTTGCCTACTGTTTAGCTTTACAGTAGGTTTTGAAATCAGTGAGTACAAATCCTAAGAAGTTTTTTATTCATTTGTTTTCAAAATTGTTTCAGCTATTTAAGATCCTGGTATCTCCATATTAATTTTATATCAACTTGTCATCAATTTCTAAAAAAAAAAAAAAATGCTTCTTTTGAAGCAGGGTCTCTCTCTGTCACCCAGGCAGGAGTGTGGTGGCACAATCACGGCTCATTGCAGCCTTGGTCTCCCGGGCTGAAACTATCCTCCTGCATCATTTTTTAATTTTTTGTAGAGATAAAGTCTCACTATGTTGCCCAGGCTCACATCCTGGGCTCAAGTGATCCTCCCGCGTGGACCTCCCAAAGTGCTGGGATTGCAAGTGTGAGCCACTGCACTCACACTTCCTGGGATTTTAATAAGAATTGTCTTGAATGCGAAGATCAATTTGGACAGAATTCCCATTTAATAATATTGACTGTTTCAACACATGAATGTGGTTTATTTTTCCACTATTTTAGGTCCCCTTTAAGTTTCGTCATTCTTTCAGTAAATTTATTTCTAGGTATTTTATTATTGTTGATGCTTTTGTGAATGATTTCTTAATTGAGGTTTGGAATTGATTGGTGCTAATATATAAAAATGCCACTCATTGAATTTTGTGTATTGGCCTTATAATTGTGACATTACCAAATTTGTTTACTTTAGTAGATTTTTTGGTAGATTCCTTAAGCTTTTCTATATCAAAGATTATGTCTCTGTATAAAGATAGTTTTGCATCTTTCTTTACAGTGTGCATGCCTTTTATTTATTTGTCTCATTTTGTACCACAGTGTTAAACAGAAATGGTGAGAGCATGCATTTCTCCCTTGTTCCTGATCTTAGGAGGATAACTTTCAGCCTTTAACCATGAAGAGTGATGTTAGTTGCCAAAGTTTTCTGTAGATGTTCTTTATCCAGTTGAGGAAATTCCCTTCATTCCTAATTTTGTGAGAATTTGTATAATGAATCAAATCATCAAGTAACTTTTTTCTATATCTATTAAGGTGATTAATTTGTTTCTTTTTTCTATTAGTATGGAATTTTATGTTAATTGATTTTAAGATGTTAAAACAACTTTGCAGTTCTGGGATAAACTTCATTTGACCATTGAGTATAATCTTTTTCATATGCTTTTAGATTTTATTTGTTAATATTTCTCAAGGATTTAAAAATCTGTGTCCATGAAGGATATTGGGCTATAGCTTTCTTTTATTTTAATTCCTTTGTCTAGCATTAGTATCAGGCTAATAGTGGTTTCATAGAATATAATGGAAAGTATTCTCTCCTTTTCTATTTTTTGAAACAGGTTTTGTAGAATTAGTATTATTTCTTTCTTAGATGTTTCAAAGAATTAATCAGTGATGCCATCTGTGCCTGAACTTTGTGGAGAGACTTTAAATTACTAATTCAATTTCTTTACTTGGCATAAGTATATTCAAAATTTCTATTTACTCTTGAGTCAATTTTGATAATTTGTGTCTTTCTAGGAATTTGTCTATTTTATCTAAGTTAACAAATTCATTAGCATACAGTTGTTCATGATATTCTTTTATAAGCCTGTTAATTTCTATAGTGTCTGTAGTCTCGTTCCCTCTTTCGTTCCCAAATTTGGAAAAATTTTCATCTCTCTTTGTTTCTTGACTGACATCTAGCTAGCCTACTGTTTCAATTTTGTTGATGATATCAAAGAACCAACTTTTGATTTCATTGATTTTCTTCGATTGCTTTTTTCTATTTTCTAGTTCATGGCATCCTGCTCTGATTTTTATTATTTCCTTCCTAGTACTTTGTGCTTAATTTGCTTTCTTTTTCTAACTTCTCAAGATGAAGACTTACATTATTCGTGTAAGGTATTTCCCCCTTTCTAATAGAAGTGTATAAAGCTCAAATTTCTCTCTAAGCAACATTTTAGCTGTGACACATAGATTTTGATATACTGGTTCTCATTTACATTCAGTTTATGATATTTTTGAATTTCCCTTATGATTTGTTATGTGAATCATGAGATATTCAGAAGTATGTTGTTTCATTTTGAAATATTTGGGGATTTCTAAGATTTCTGCCTGCTGTTGAAAACAATGTATATTCTGTTGTTTTTGGGTTAAATGGTCTGTATTTGTCAGTTTGATCAAGTTATTCAAGACTTGTATATCCTTACAGACTTTCTGTTATGATCTCTCAATTACTGAGAAAGGAGCATTAAAGTCTCTCTATATAATTATTAAATTATCCATTTCTCCTTTCAATCTGTTTTATGCAATTTTTTTGGCCCTGGTGATAAAGTATATGCATATTTATGATTATTGTATCTTCTGGTCATGTCAATACTTTTATCACTATGAAATGTCCCTCTTTGTCTCTAGTAATAGGTCTTTTCTTAAAGTCTGCTTTGTCCGATATTAGCATAGCCACTCTAATTCTCCTACAGTTACTATATTCATGGAATATAGTGAACATGTAAATTTAACATGTGAATATGTGAATTTAATCTGTGTGAATTTGAGGTGTTTCTCTTGTAGACTGCATATAAATTGAATCTTGTTTGTTCTTGTCTGATACTTTCTGCTTTTTGATTGGAGCACCGAGTTGATTAATATTTAATGGAATTGTTGATGTCATTGAATTATGCCTCCCATTTTGCTATTTTTTCCCTATATGGCTCGTGTCCTTTTTCTTGTTCCTCTATTCCTCTTTGGCTATTTTGTATTAAATAAGTATTTTTTAGTGTACCATTTTAAATCCTCTGTTTATTTTGTTGTTGTAGCTTTTGAAAACTTAAAAATGTGGCTGCTTTAGAGATTACAATATTCAATTTTAATTTATGACAATCTCAGGTTAATACTGGTTTAACCCGAGAAAAGTATAGTAACTAACACAACTCAATTTTCTTGTTCCTTCTACTGCTATTATTGCATATGTTAGATCAATGTCAGGTATAAATAAAAAAATATGGTGTTGTAATTAATGCCCTAAACAATCTTATGTCTATAAAAAATTAGTATAAGAAAAGAGAAAAACATATATGATCTTCAATCTTTAATATTTACCAATTTACTTGCCATTTCAAATTCTCTTTATTTCTTTCTGGAGATTCCAGTTACTCTGATATTTCCTTTCATCCTGAAGAACTTAAATTTTAGTATGTATTGTAGCAAAGTTCTGCTATAAAGGAATTTTCTCATTTTGTCCACCTGGATGTTTCTTTAATTTCTTTTTGAACAATGATTTTACTGAATATAGGATTTCAGATTGACTTTTTTTCTTTCAGTGCTTTGAATATGGTATTCCACTGCCCACTGGGTCACACTGATTCTGATGAAAGTCAGCTGCTTATCATGTTATTCTTTTGTCCAGGATTAGTCATTTTCTTTTGCTGCTTTAGAGATTTTCTCTTTGTTTTTATCTTTTGGCAGTTTGACAATGATGTATCTCTATGTGGTTCTCTTTGTGTTTATTTTATCTGATGCTTGTTGAGCTTCTTGGATCTGTAAGTTAATGATTTTCATCAAGTTTTGGGAGATTTCAGCCATTATTTCTTCAGCGAATTTTCTGGACCTTTCTCTTGTCTTCCACTGGAACTCCCGTTACACATATGTTGAAATGCTTGATGTTATCTGGCAAGTCTTTGAGAATCTGTTTATTTTTTTCCCTTTATTTCTCTCTGTTCTTCAGATTTCCATTTATCTATCTTATCTATAAACAGTTTCCATTTATCTATCTTTAAGTTTCCTTTTATTCCTTTTGCCATTTCAAGTTTGCAGTTGTTCCTAGCTAGTAAATATTTTTCTTTCAGTTATACTCTTACACTCTAGAATTTCCATTTGGTTCTTTCATTTAGCTTCTATTTCTCTGTGTGGACTTCTTACTTCTTGACCAGTTGTTAGCATATTTTTCTTTTAACCTTTGAGCATAATTTTCTCTCTTTTTTGTTTATTGTTTTAGTTTAATTATTTGAACATATCTATAACAGCTGTCAAAAGTCTTGTCTGCTAAGCCTAACATCTAGGATCACTCAGAGTCAGTTTCTAAAAATTGTTTCCTCCCAAATCCTCCAAGCATGGGTCACACTTTCCTGATTTTTTACACGTCTATTAATTTACATTGTGGAAAATCTCTCTCACACAATGCGCAACTGCTGATGCCTCGGCCCATCTGTTTTTTCTATTTCTAATTTTTAACCTGGCTCTCTAGAGGTCACTCCTCTGTCTGTATAGTTTAATGGTCAACTAATGACGGCTCAAGTTTTGTTCAAACACCTTGAACCTATTAGACTTCCATCCTGTGCCAACTGAGTTATGTGACGAACATATTCAAAGTTGCAGCCAGTTCTCATGTCTCCCTTGGTTTATCACATTTCCTAAGTGTCCTTTGGATCTCTCCTACACACAGGTAGTTTAGTTGTCAGCCAGGGATGTGTGGAGAGCTAATCTCAGCCCTTTCATGATGTTCTAAATTCCAAGATTGCCTTATTAAATTTCTGGTTGGTCACTCACCTTAAACTGAGAAACATGACCTAAGTCTAGAAAAGCTGCAGCTTTTTACAGTCTATTCCAAACCAAAGTTGCCATATTTAGCTGTGAATGTAATAGAAGTTTGTTCCTTCCCCTATACCCCAAGGCAAGTCTGCCTTCTTTGGCAGCAAAGCCCCTTTCTAATTACAGCCTGCCTAAGTTGGCATGGCCATATTCTTACCAATTGAACTGAGAAAGGGGAGCATAGGAATAGCCCAGGCAAGAGACCACAGACTTCCATCATTCCTGCCCAAAAACTCTATCAGTTTTTGTATATTAGAATAAATTCTGCTTAATTTATTTTTTGGCTTTGGTAGGTTTCTGCATGCCAAAACAAATTTTTTAAAAGACAATTTTGTCCATTTTATGCTTGTTTTCTCTAAAGGAGAATCACCTGACCTCTTCATTATTTCTATTTTTGAGACAAGGTCTTGCTCCGTCACCCAGGCTGGAATGCAATGGCATGATCATAGTTAACTACAACCTCAAACTCCTGGGCTCAAGCGATCTCCCACTTCAGCCTCTTGAGTAGTTGAGACTACAGGCACACCCACACCTGGCTATTTTTTTTAATATATATTTTGTAAAGACAGGGTCTTGCTATGTTGCCCTGACTTGTCTTCAACTCCTGGCTTCAAGCGATTCTCCCTCTTTGACCTTCCAAAATATGGGGATTACAGGCATGAGCCACCATGCCTGGCCATTATTTTTATTTTTAAATTTTATAGGTACATAGTAAGTGTATATATTTATGTGGTATGTGAGATATTTTAATACACACCTGACCTCTTCATGTTGCCAATACCAAAAGGTCAAATCTGCTTCTATAATAAATTTGCTAGAAAGTAGTATTTAATAAATATGTGTTGAACATGATTTGTTGAAAGGTAGACTCTGTACTGAAAAGCTTTCAGAGCACAATAAACTATCCCAAGATGCCAAGTTATTCTAGGAACAAAAATAACTGTTTGTTGAGTGAATACATGATCTAAAGCATCAGCCAACTTTTCTTTGCTTTTATGAGAAATTGAGGAATAATAACCTAGAAACTCTTTTGAAGCTTTTTCTTTTTGTTGTTGTTGTTTTTTGTTTTGTTTTGTTTTTTGTTTTGAGACGGAGTCTTGCTCTGTCACCCAGGCTGGAGTGCAATGGCACAATCTCAGTTCACTGCAACCTCCGCCTCCTGGATTCAAGCAATTGTCCTGCCTCAGCCTCCCCAGTAGCTGGGACTACAGGCACCTGCCACCATGCCCGGCTAATTTTTTGTATTTTTAGTAGAGATGGGGTTTCACCATGTTTCAGTCTCCTGACCTCATGATCCGCCTGCCTTGGCCTCCCAAAGTGCTGGGATTACAGGCGTGAGCCACCATGTCTGGTCTGAAGCTTTGTTTTGATAATAAATGTATTGATTCATTTGAGCCATTATATTAGATTCTGCTAAGATAATAAAAATTCCATACTCTTCTACATCTTAAGAAGACTTTTGCAGAGCTTCAATATCTCTTAATTTTCATTTACATAAAAAAAGCCGAGCAACTATAATGTAGGTAACCTTTCCCTGTAAAGGTTCTTACCCTCTTCTAGTTCAAACTTCTGCACGAGCTTGTTAGAAGTTTCGGTGATAGTCACCAAATTTGTCAATAGGATGGTGCTGTGTTTAATTAATAAATGTTTCCATTTAGGGATTAAACAAATTCTAGCTGTGAAAGAAGCCGTCTTGATAAAGCCAGGTAGTTCTGAATTAGGTTGGTAGATTGGGTTTATTATCTCACTAAAGCCTTCATTTAATCTGAAACTATACATCAGAGGTTTCAGATTGACAGCCTGGATCCAGCCCACAAACATGTTTTATTTGGCCTGTGCAGTGTTCTAACAAAATCTCTTGTTATCATTCAGAAATCAGAGATTTTGTGCAGCAATATAGATTTTCTAACTTGAAGATCTCACAATACAGCTTTGCTTCCCTGAGGCAACATTTGGCCATCAGCCCTTTAGAAGGTCCTGGAGTTCTGCTATCCAGCTCGCCTCAGTCCTGACCTAGCCCCACCTGATTTGCTTTTTAATGAGCACCTGGCCCTGTAGACATTTGATTTCATGATTTTTTGGGACTGTGAATTTCTCTAAGGCCAGGTGGCTACTAGGGGGATAAATTGATCATCAGTGGAGGAGTAAGCTGCATGTATTTATCATAAAGGAACTTGGATCAAATAAGAAGTATTTGAGCCAGGTTAGAGAATAATATTTTGCATCCAGAGTATATATCAGTGAAATCATTTAAAACTGAATTTGGAGAGATAGGAGGAATAAGTTCTAGTGTTCTATGCCAGTGTAGATGACTATAGTTAACAATAATATATTAAATAGTTTCCAATAGCTAGAAGAAGGATACTGAATGTTCCCAGCACAAAGAAATGATAAATGTTTGAGATAATGGATATGTTAATTACCCTGATCTGATCAATATACAGTATATGTATTGAAACATCACTATGTACTCCATAAACGTGTACAATCATTACGTCAATTAAAACAATTTAAAAAAATCTAAAAGCCAAAATGGGGTAGGGGAAGAATAGCATTGCTGTATCTAAAATAATTAAATTGAAATAATATAAATGCAATGTATTTGTTCATTCATTGTTCATTGATTCACAAAATATTTATGGATTGAGTGTTTCTGGTTCACCATCATCTCTCCCTAGTTCCTCATGTATAATAAGCCTAATATAATAAGTGTTCTATATCTAATAAACTAACCCATATACACTCTGTGGATAAATAAATGAATGAATTGCATCCATATTATTTCATTGCTCTAGAAAATGAGATAACTTACTTCCTCAATTTTCCCCCTCCTAACAGCCCTCAAATTTCTATTTTAATTGATTTAAAATTTGTATCTAGGGTATTAGTAAAATTTTTCACACTTCATTAATGAAAAAAAGAATTAAAAAAAAACCAACCTGAAATATTAGACGTTTTACCTGTAATTAGGTCTGAACGGTCTAGTTCTCATAAAACAGAAAAAAACCCAAACTTGTAGAAGCAAGCAGCTTATGATCATGAAGAAGACTTCAACCTTCCAGTTTCTGAATGAAACTAGGGACAGTAATATTAGAAACCGGAGTGGACCCTTTGCCTGAGAAACATGTTCATCTCTTAGTAATTGGGACTAGAGAGCACGCAAAATATGCATCAATATAAAAATCAACTAACACAAATTCCAGGGTCACAAGCCCAAATAACAGTAAGATCTGTAAATATCAAGGAAAACATAGATTTAAATTTTCAGATCAGATTTATTCCTCCACTCATAGCTTATACATATTGTGGTCAGAAGCTGCAAGGAAGTCTGTGCTCTAATGAACTCTGCTCTGGGAGGCGAGGCTCTCATGAGAGAGAGGAGAGAGAGGGGGATGGGGGGTGGAGAGGATTGGGAGCACTTCAGAGAAAAGATCTGAGGGAAAATCCTGGGACTCTGCCACCCAGCTCCCTGTCCCCTGGGAGGAGCCATGGCAGATATTTGGGATGAGGCAGCATGCTGGTCCCTCAGCAGCATCCTTATCAAGTCAGCTGTGGTAAGTGATATTCTTGGTACTTGATGTTTTGCCAGAAGTTAGAATATTGCTTTTCTCTTCAATCTATACATGCTGCTTAGAAACCACTGGGTTTCTTGGCATGTCTATTTAGTATTACAGATATCCCAGTAAAAATTTTCAAACATCGTGTAACATGTATTATCAGTCCAGGCACGTGTAGGTATTTGGACTCACGGAGAAAGAGGAGTGTCATGAAAAAAGCATTGCATCAGCAATCAGGAGGCCTGGGGCCTAATTGTATCTTTGACACTAATGTGATTTTAGCAAGGGGGCTTAACTGCACGGAGGCACTGTCTTCTCTTCATGGCAGACCACCCCCCATCATTGCTGCTATCTCCATAAATCCTAAAGGAAAATAATACTCAGTCTATTCCAGAGCTGCAAGACTTACAATCTCCCGGTCAGGAATTTTAGGCTCTAATCCATATAAGAGATCCTGGTCTTTTAGCAGAAATAGAAATGTCCTCAAGTGGGGCACTCTGTTAGAGAATTTTTAAAAATAAATTGGAAAGTCATTGGTAATTTGTAGTAAGGAAAAAGACTTGTTTTACAAATCAAAATGCCAGAGTCCAAAACGAGCGAGAATTCCAGTTGCTGACTATGAATATCTGAATACAGCACTACTTTCTAATTGCTTCACTTACTACAGAGAGAAATAAAACCGTGAGACTGTGAAGTGTATAAAGGATTCTACCGCTCTCCCGGGGCTCGGAGACCCACAGATTGGAGAAAGTAAGTGAGTGCCTTTCTGACCATTGAATTCCTCACTCTCATTGCTAGTTAGAAAACTCTAAGGACTTTAATGGAACCGGTCTCTGCACGTCCTAAAAGAGTACTGAAACAGCTGGAGAGACAGCGCCACCTCGTGTCCACCTAAAAAAAACTCCCTGGCAATCATCTTTGCGGAAATGGGCCCCAGTAACTTCCATGAAATAGGGCAAAGAAAATAAATCCATCAAAGCTGACTGGATAAGAGAGAAATGCCAGCTGAAAGCGTTTTTGACTGTTGATGACTTCAAAAGCCAGGAAACTTAATCCTAGCCTTATGTTTCTTTCTCCGTGCCCAAAAGGCAGCCGAGCTCGTCACTAAACCAGGGGAGGTGAAGCAGGTCACTAAGTTTATAATGTAGTTCGTTACTGGCTTTCATTTTTTCTCTGCATCCTGGCAGCAGGATACAGGCAGCTTGTTATAACTTAGAGGGGCTCCTGGAAAGCCTGCTTGCTGGGTGTATTTCTGTAGGCGTGGGCTCACTGGGAATATTATGACCTCATGGAGTCACGAGTTTAATAGCATTTCTTCCACTTCATTCAGCACAGCACCAAGTTACAGTGACTCTGGCTGCAGCACATTGCAGACGCACATTGTTCCCTGCAGCATCATGTCTTCACGGTCCCATGTGGGTCCCAGCCACGCTGCCTGCTCTTGCACACATGAGCCATTCTCACACCTGCAGGCTCTCTGGCGGGGTCTTCTCCACCTCCTACATCCCTTGCTGGTTTGCACCTCTCTCTACCCGTTTTCTCTCCCCTATTCTCCTACCTCCCTCTTCCCGCGGCCTTTCCTTCTACTCTGTCATAATGACTATCATTTGCGGCACCTGCGATCTCTTTGCACATCATTTGCTACTTGAGATACTTCTGTTTCTGTCTTGCAGCTTAGGAGACTGTGGCCCCTGCAGTCGAACACAGTCAGGGGAGAGGAGTGCTCTGCTCTCCTCATGCCGCTTGCAGTCTCCTGAAGTTCCTGCCACCGAGGGAGCTTCACTAGCAGTTACACTCCTGACCACCTGATGCCCCTCCGGTTCCTCTTAGAAGAGGAGAGGAATGATTTCATCACATGGTAAGTTCCTAGAGATAACAGGGTTTGTGCAGCGCAGTCCCCAATGCCCTGCCCGCTCCAGGAGCGAGGCCACCCGCAGAGAGACTGCATCTGGTGCACCTGTTCCTATTCCTATCTGTACATTTCACAGGGCCACTCCGTCCCTGTGCTGCGGAGGAATGGGTGGGGGAGGCTGTCCAATCTGAAGACTCGGGTAGGGAAGCCCACCCCACAATTAGAAACCATGACCTCCACCATCAACCCGGTCAGTAATGAAGGTATTTTTCATCTCCCACCTCTCTTGCTGCAGACCTCTGGTGTGTTCTCTACTGGGACACCTTGAACTCTTAACACTTAGGAAAGCATTTTTTTTTTTTTTTTTTTTCTTTCTTTTCTTTTTTTTTATTTTTTTTTTTTTTTGAGACGGAGTTCTCCGCCATCTGCTCGCTGGGGCTGAGACTTGACACGTGGCGAGATACTCAGCCTCACTAGGCAAGCTCCGCCTTTCCGGCGTCTCCTGCCTCAGCCTCCGGAGTAGCTGGGACTACAGGCGCCGGCCACCTCGCCCGGCTAGATTTTTTTGTATTTTTTGGTAGAGACGGGGTTTCACCGTGTTAGCCCGGATGGTCTCGATCTCCTGACCTTGTGATCCGCCCGTCTCGGCCTCCCAAAGTGCTGGGATTACAGGCTTGAGCCACCGCGCCTGGCCCATTTTTTTTTTTTCTAACACAGCAGAAATTCTAACTTCAGATGACTCATCCCCAAATGAGAGTTTTTTTTTCTTTTTTAGTTCAGAACCCATTTGCTGTGGTGTAGAGAATGTTCTGGCTGGCGATCAGAAGGTACGGGCTCTACATAGGGCTTGGAGCTTTCCAGCTTTGCAACTTTGAGCGAGAACCTGCTCTAGGCCTCGGTTTCCCCATCACGGCCTCTGCGATTCCAGGATCAAGAGATGGCCATTTAGAGGTACCAAGAAGAGGTAATGCTCACTTTTTAAGTCCTTCATCCAGTTGAAATGAGCTACTGCTTGTTTAACTTTTCCCTTTTTTTGGCAAAGTTAATGCTTTTTCCAGAGACAGCAAAGACATGGAGCATTTGTCTAGGACTCCCCCTTACCCTTGCCCTGCCCCCAGCCTCTATCACAGTTAAGAGCAAGACTCAGACCTTCTTTATTTGTTGTTACTCACCCTGAGCGTGGAGCTGCCATGATGTTAGATTTTTTTTTTTTTGAGTCCAAAATTGGTGATATTTGGATTAACAAGTTATTTTCCTTTTTGATTTGTAAATTTGTTCTAAAGTTACCCACTTTGAATCACATTAAGGTATGCATTTACTAATTTGGCTTTATTGAAAAGAATGACATAATGTGGATTGTGGCAAACTATGGAGCTTCAAGTCACCTAGGGGAAAGTAGAAGAGGCAGAAGGTCCATGGCCTCTGTTTTGCAGACAGGCAAGAATAGGAAATGAGAAAGGGACGCAGTTTATCCCCTCCCAACTGTAGCCTCACTCTTCACCTCAACCCCACTCTAGTTTTAAGATATTTTAGCACTATTTTAGGTATCATTTCCCTTGAAATAGTTACTTCTTCCTAAGACCTTGATACACTAAACGCTACTGATACCAGATACAATCTACATTCTGAGTGGCCACCACCGTATTTTCACCCCAAGTTCAAGTCCACCTCTTTTGCCACAGAAAAGAATGGGCTCTGTCCTGGACTTACGGGCAAGGGAAGAATTGGAGTGGAATGTGATTAATGGGATGCATGTTGGTTTTGATGCCATTCTAGAAAATTGACAGATATGGTCTCCTTTTTTCCTCCTTCTTTCTTTGGTGAATTCATTTCTCTTCTCTGGTTAATGCCATCTATATGCTGTTAATTCCAAAACTGGTATCTCCATCCTAGACATGTCCTCCAAGTTGCAAATACACACAAACACTATATATATATATATGCACACAATATATTTATAAATATATATACATATAATTATTGCCTCCATCAGGAGGAGGAAACATTTGGATGCCTGACAGGAATCTCAAAGTTAGTAAGCCCCAAACTAAGCTCCAGATATTTTCCTCCCAGGTCTGCTCTTTCCTAGCCTTCTTCATCTTTCATCTCAAAAAGCAGCTTCTTTCTGGCAGCGTGGGCCAAACCTTGGAGCCGTCTTTGACTGCTCTCTCTCATCCCATGTCTGATCTGTCACCAAATTCGGTCATCTCCACCTTCCAATTATACACAGGTTTTGATCATTTTCTTTACTTTCCCTACTGCTACATTGGTCTCAGCTGTCCACATCTCTTGCATGGACATCTACAGTAGCCCCCAGCCAGCCTCCCTTGCTCTCTCCAATCCCTCTCAGCCCAGCAGCTTACATGATCCTGTTAAAACACATCAGATCAAAGCACTCTGCTGAAAACCTTTCTGATGGCTGTCTATGTCATTCAGAGTAACATCTACTACATTGCACTCTTAGCTGCCTCTATTTCCTCTCTGCTCTCATCTTCTCATTCTGTTTCTGCTGCATTAATCTCCACTTTTCTTTATGCTAGGCATGCTCTCGCCCCGCATCTGTGCACTGACTGGGTCCTCTGCATGGAAGCTCTTTCCCTGGAGTCCATGTGGCTCACCCCCCACCTCCTGTAGCTCTTTGCTCCAATGCGTGGCCCTCCTCTAGTTGTTCTCCTAAAATCGCACCCCTCGCCACCAGTTGTGTCCTTGCCACTACCTCTGCTTTATACCCTTTGCATTTATTACTGTTTAATATACTCTGTATGCTACCTACTTACACTGTTTTATCCAGAAGAAGGCAAGCTCTGACAGGATGGGGTTGTTCCCAACTATGTTCCCAGCAAGTAGATCCAGGTGCTCAGTGAACATTTGTTCAGCAATGGCAGGTGGGCTTGTGATGGGGTTGGGGAGGAGGAAGGAGACTCACTGGAGCATCCTCCAATGGGAGTTAACTCAAAACAGGACCATGTTCAGAAATCAGAAATGATATTACTAGAGGTTTATTTTCTGCTTAGAGTTATTATTTAACTTCATTTGATTGAACAGACATTTATTGAGTAACCGCCTTGCTGGAGTGCTGGAGGCTGAGGGTACAATGGGCTCCGTTCTTGTGTAGAGTAAGACTGAGGTAATAAATTCACCTATAAATAGATCCTTCAGTGTAAAGCAGCGTGGGCAGTGCCGAAGCACTCCATCCAGGGTCAACACTTCCTCCTGGTCTCTTCAATCACTTTCTCCTTTGAATGTTTACCAGCTTGTGGAGGAGAGTATATCTGAACTGGCAGGGATGGAAGGGAGAAACCGTATGTATTTACTCAATAAGCACCTCATGGATAAGAACCCTTAGGAAAGGTAATTGAGGACAATCATTGCCATATAATACTTTGATGGCCTGATCCCCTATATTAAGAACTTATTGTTTACTTTGAATAAATTTTAGAAACTTTCAGTGCCTAGTAACTTCTCTCTGCAAAGGGAAATTAATGCATGCTTCCTTCCATGAGAGGAGCAGTTTAGGGTGTGACTGGGTGAGCCCATCTTCACCTTGATTCCCGCGGTAACCTGCAGCTCGCCCCTGCTCTGTCGCAGCATCATTTTGGGGTGTGGTTAGTAATTTGTTGATTCTGTCCTCTCTGGGAGCCTGAATTCCTTCTTTAGTGGTTGGCTGGGCACACTGTGGACAGGGAAACTTCCTGAGCAAAACCAGAAGTATTTCTGTGACTTGGGTGTTTGAAATCAAGACAGTGCTTTGTTGAGAATGAAACGTCCTCTTTGGGATTGAGTCTGCTTTTCTCAAGGGTTACTTGGAGCTCAAATGCTTAACCATCCTTCCTCCAGGTGCCAGAGATAATTTTTCCAGGAAGACTTTCCTGGCATTTCTTCCCCACCCCCCACAGTCTGGATCAAATTCTCTCCTTTGTGTGCCTCTGGCACCCCAAATTTCCTTTATTCTAGCCCATCCAGTGTCAGACCAAACTTTCAGATGGAGCACAGTCCTCAGTACAGATAGAAGTCTGCCCAAGGCTTCTGACACCAGCCATAGTTTGGGGTCTTTGGGGCACCCCACTTTAGACCAGCTGGGTGCAAATTTAGGGGTCTCCATCCCTCAAGGTACCCCCAGGTTTGATGATTCACTGGAGAGACTCACAGAACTCTCTGAAAACACTGTATTTAACCAGGAAGAAGTCTGGGAGGTTTCCAAACTCGAAGCTTCCAGTGTCCTCAGGGATGTGTTACCTTCCCAGCAATCAGTGACAACGCACAGAGAGTATTGCCAAGCAGGGAAGATCTCGCAAGCTCAGCTTCCAGAGTGTTAACTGAGGCTTCATTACATACACTGATTGATTCAATCATTGGCAGGCAGCTGAACTCGGTCTCCAGGCCTCATCCTCTCCCTGAAGGTCAGGCTGATATCTTAAGACTCAGGCACCAACCTTCTAATCATACTGTTGGCCTTTTTGGCATGGCCAGCCCCAGTCTTGAGTCATCTTTTTAGTGTTAGCTGCAGGTGTGGTCTGAGGGGTGCACCATGAATAACAAACATTCCAATCACTCAGGAATCCCAAGGGTTTAGAGGTTAGCCCCCAGTATCTGAGGTCACAGTCCAGCCAGACTCTTTATTCCACACAGTCCCTCTCACACTGTATTAGCTGCATTTTTATCTGTCTCTCTAATTAACCTCTTGAGGGCAGGGAATGTGCTACCTTGTTCATCATAGTCTTTGTATTTAACACAATGTAGATACAAAAAATAGCCATATGAATGTGAAAGAAAAGCAATTATTAGACAGATTTTATTCTGGCATTTATTTTAAACCATTACCATTAGGGAATTGTTCAAATCCTAAGGCAAGTATAGTTAAGGCAACTGTCCTTGTCTGGATTTTCTTTGTGTCTTATTTGGTTCCCTTTAGCCTACTGATTTTCTCCTAGATCTTGAGGTGGTCCACTCCTCACACTGATCCAAGCCACTTCCAGTCAAAATAACTAACTGTTTTCTTATACTGATATCAATATGCAGAAAGACTGTTAGTGTGGAGATTAACAAAACCTCCATCAACTGTATTTACGTAGCTGTAGCTCTTAGCTACTGCACAGATCCTTGCAAAGGCTGGAACAATCAGTTTCCTTTCTTAAATGCTCACTCTACAAGAAACTCTTTGCTTTATTTATTTTAATTCTTTTTGCTGCTATGGTATAGCTAAAGTAGGGTGATATGTGGCAGGGAGGTTTCAACAGCTATAACTTCCACTGAAACGAAAGCTACTTCCAGGCTACATTATAGTCACTTTTCTAAGGCAAAAGGTTTTCCCCATCTTTATGAGTCAAAGTACCTTTGTTCTGTGATTACCTTTTATGCTGCATTGTTAAATGTCTCCCTGGCTACCCAAAACACCCCTTCCCACTGGCTATGGTAGTCTATAATTCTAGCTTTAACCATTTCATGCCAATGACTGTGTAGACTATACACTGAGGATAATGGTAGAAAATGGGGGCAAAGGGGAATTGGGCTATGGATAGAAAACCATCCCTCTGGCCAGGTGCAGTGGCTCACGCCTGTAATCCCAGCACTTTGGGAGGCCGAGGCAGGTGGATCACAAGGTCAGGAGATTGAGACCATCCTGGCTAACACGGTGAAAGCCCATCTCTACTAAAAATACAAAAGATTAGCCGGGCGTGGTGGCATGTACCTGTAATCCCACCTACTCAGGAGGCTGAGACAGGATAATCACTTGAACCCGGGAGGCGGAGGTTGCAGTGAGCCGAGATCGCACCACTGCCCTCCAGCCTGGGTGACAGAGTGAGACTCTGTCTCAAAAATAAAATAAAATAAAATAAAATAATAAAATCTATCCCTCTGAGGGGGCTCTAGCAAGGAAAGAAGAATAGCTGCCAGCCATGAATAGAAGGCGACTTTCCTGCTCCAGCAGGGGCTACTGGCGTGTTCCCTGATAAGAGTTCCATGATGCCAACTGTGAAGTGGCATTTGCTTGCCAGCTGCAGAGCATGCATTCTTCCTGGACTTCAGCTTGCCCCTGAGTCTAGGAGACATTTGAGGAATGGGTGGTGGGGAGAGGCAGGTGCTTTGTTGGGATAAAAGGAAAGCATTTAACTAGTGTTGACCTCATCTCAGGCTCCAATGCAAAGCAGCATCCGCAGGAAGAGTGAACACAGCTTAAGGATAGCTTAAGTATTCCATATCCTTTCCAGAAATTTTAGAAAATAAAGATAAGCAAAAGATGTTCTTATCCTTATATAACACTATAAAATATATGAAAGGGACCTGGGCTCTATCCAAGGTCATCAAATGTTCAAAGTCCAACTCCTGGAGAACCCGTGATGTGAGGGACCACGCTGATCCTTTTCTTCTTTTCACTTCTCTTTCTCTTCCCGTCCCCTTTGATACAGAACAATGCGAATATTGAGACAATGGGTCAGGCTATATGGCTTTTACAGGGCACGCGCTGCTGGCTTGTGGTGTGCCACCTGAAGGGATGACAATTCTGTGACAGGCAGGGCTGAGGGGAGCCCAGGTCCCGGGCCAGATCCAACCCCTGGTGGAAACGCGCACTTGCTATTGTGTGTGTGTGTGGAGTAACAGTGACATCCTGTGGCCAGTCTGGTTGATCTAAGTGGCTCCTTTATAGATAAAGAAGACCGTTTTGTCTGCACTGAAAGGTGTGCATGCACTGGCTCCTCCTTTAGACAATGCACAAAAGAGGCAGTGCAGAATCGCTACCGCGAGCCTTCCAGCAGCTCCTTTTCAGCAGCTGTCTCTGACTTAGGTGGGGGAGATTCTTGGGACTGAGATGATGTCTCTTTCTACGCTTGATCAGTTTAAATGTTACCATTTGAGTGTGAAGTGAGCCATAATAATAACCCGGAGGACAGTGTGAGAAAATAGTGATAGGGAAGAGAAGACATCCCTGTGGATTAATGCAGAATATAATCTGTTACTTTAAAATGCCTAAGTTGCTTGACATTTAGCATTTAATATTTATAATTTTTGGATTAAATAACTTCATTTTGACCTTATTTAAAGCAGAGGAGGGAGGGGTTGGAGAAGAAAACAACTCTGGTCTGAAGTTGTTCTACTTGCTTACATAACCTGCAAACTATGTGCTTGGCTGGGCTTCTCAGGGGCTGGGGAGTTTTGTGATTCCAAATCTCTAATGTGTAACCTCCCATAGTGTTAAATGGAGGTGAGGAGGAACCCCACTGTCGCCTGGCTTGGCCGTGATGAATGAACCCTCTCAGGCCTGTTCTCCGTGGGGACATCCAGCGCCACACCCTGAATCTTCTTGTTTCTATCAAAAAGATGCCATTGCTCCCAAAACGTGCCTCAACCTGGCTCATTCCTGGGTGTTCCCAGGGCTGCTGCTTAGGGAATAAACGCAAAGGCAGCTTGGAAGTCAAGGATTCATGCTAGGGAGTTACACACACTTGGGTTCTAATTCCACCTCACTGCTTGCTAGCTCTGTGACCTTGGGCAAATGCATTAACTGCTTGGAGTTTCACTTTCGGCAACTGCAGGACGGGGTCCATAATAAGTGCTTTTTTCTTGGGATGTTGTAATGCATTTTAAATACATGCAACAATGTAGGCTACCTTGCCTGGGGCCCAGCTGGAACTCACACAGCTGAGCTTCTGCTACTGCTACTGTTATGGACAGGCTGGTGTCCAGGGCTGAAGACTAAGTGGGAGGAAGCCTCTCTGTCCCCTCTTCATTGACAATCAGCAATAAGATCTCTGTAGTTGCCTGTTGAAGCAGATTTGGGTTGAGGGCATAAGAGAAGGCAGAAGTACATGTGTGTTGTGTTGTGTGTGTGTTTTGTGTGTGTGCTCTGTGTGTTGTATGTGTTTTTTGTGTGTTGTATGTATTTTTTGTGGTTTGTGTGTGTTGTGTGTGTGTGTTGTGTTTTTTGTGCGTTGTGTGTGTTTGTGTCGTGTATTTGTGTGTATGTTTTGTGTGTGCTGTGTGTTTTGTGTTTTTTATGTTGTGTGTGTAGTATGTGTGTATTTTGTGTTGTTTGTTTTTTTGTGTTGTGGGTATGTGTGTGTTGTATGTGTGTGTGTGTGTTGTATGTGTGTTTTGTGTGTTGTATGTGTGTGTTTGTGTGTTTTGCGTTGTATGTTTTCTGGTTTTGTGGCTGTGTGTGTTGCATGTGTTTTTTGTGTTGTATGTGTTATTTTTTGTGTGTTGTGTTGTATGTGTGTGTGTTGTATGTGTGTTTGTGTGTTGTATGTGTTTGTGTGTGTTGTATGTATGTTTGTTGTGTTTTTGTGTGTTTGTGTGTTGTGTATGTGTGTTTGTGTGTGTTGTATGTGTTTTTTGTGTGTTGTTTGTATTGTGTATTTGTGTGTTGTGTGTGTGTTGTATGTGTGTGTGTTGTATGTGTGTGTGTGTTGTATTTGTGTGTTTTTGTGTTGTGGCTATGTGTGTGTTGCATATGTGTTTTTTGTGTGTTGTGTGTATTGTATGTGTGTGTTGTATGTGTGTTTGTGTGTGGTGTGTGTGTGTGTTGTTTTGTGTGTGTGTTGTATGTGTGTGTTGTTTTTGTGTGTTTGTGTTGTGTGTTGTATGTGTGTTTTTTGTGTGTTGTGTTTGTGTGTGTTGTCTGTGTGTGTGTGTTGTATGTGTTTTTTGTGTGTTGTGTTTGTGTGTTGTGTGTTTGTGTGTGTTTTTTTGTGTGTTGTGTTTGTGTGTGTGTTTTGTATGTGTGTTTGTGTGTGTGTGTTGTGTGTGTGCTGTGTGTGTACTTATTGGCCCATTCTTGCTGAAGTTCAGCATGAGCATGTTGCCTCAGGTGGGTCAGATGTAAGGGCTACCCAGAGGTGATCTATAACACTTCGGATAGGAAAGAAGACATAAAAGAGGGAAGGAGTAGGAGTAAGGTAGCCAGGAAAATGCCAATAAAGGAAGGAAATGTAGGGAATTAGTGGAAATAAGGCTTTCAGCATTGAGAATTCTCCCAAGCCATTTTAAAGTTCTCCAAAATCATGATAACTTAATTCTTGTGTCAATAAGGGTTTCACACACTTTTTGTCTGATGGCAGAAAAAAGGACAAGGCAAAAGACTCCTTCCACAGGGCATACATTTTGCGTTTTGAGTTCTTGGGTGACTTAAGTGAGAGTATTAAAGGGATGGCTTGTAGCTGACCCACTCTCCTTCTAGTTGATCAGCCAACTGTGTGGAAGAAATGTGATGATTTTTCAGTCTCCCTTAAGAGCACACAGCCTGTTTCCTAAGCTTCTCCTCCGCTCTTGTCCTCCTCTCCCTCTGTCTTTCTTAGCGGCTCCCAAATTTTGGGATGACTCTTGGCCTACACAGATGGCGTTTACTGACTTTGTCTCAAAACCTTTCTTGCCTTCCAATTCTGTCATAAGTTTCTTTATGCCTTATGACAGACGCCCTGTTTTACAAGTTTCTACTTGTGCTTGTGGCAGATGGATTTCTCACCATCTTTTCCCTGGCTGGAAAAGATAATGAATATGTTTGAGGATAGGTTCTTTGGGGTGTCAATAATAATAATAACGGGAAAATGTCATTGTACCTATTGGAGACAGACTATGAAATTACTATACTTGGGATCCCCAGGGAAAAGAAAAAACAAGAGTTGAAATCCTCAGAAGGTATTTGAGAGGCATCTTGGCTTGAAGACTTGACTGCTGTGACTTGGGAAAGCAGAGAAATAAAGCAAACCAAGTTTTTCACTTGCTTGGCTGGAGGTTTGTTTATCCTGATCATGTGAAGCCTGAGCCAGCAATTCCAATGATTTTAACTGCCCCTCAATGCTTCTCTGCATTTGGGCAGGGAAAGTATTAGAATGGGCCAGTTAGCTCCTATGACAGGTGCAGGACACAGATTTCTCTTGGGAAACCAAAGCTTGAGGTTCCTGATAATATGAATAACAAAGCTAATTACACTTCAAATTATGTATGAAAACACATCAAACTCAGTTTTATACACTAATAGTTATACCTTTAAGTATACGGCCCAGAAGAGTAGAGCAGTTCCAGCAAGTGCTTTGTGTAATCAGTTAATGCCCATATGGAAAGCTCCAGGGCAGCCCAGGGATGATGCGGGCACATTCCAGTTGGCGTCTTTCCTCTGTATCCTGCTTTCCGCTCTCTTCTTTCCCTGCTCCTTCCCACACTACTTCTTCCCAGTTTAATAAAAAGAGAGGCGGCTGAAGAGGTGCTGATGGGCAGGTGGCTCTGAAGACATTCCATCCCCTCCATCTTGTGTCTTTGTCTCTGCAAAGATGGAGCTGACATTAAAGGTGATCAAAGTATTCCCTTCTCCTGCTGGGCCCAAGTGCGTTGTGTTCTGACTTGTCTCTTGAGTGTAAGCCGGGGTGCTTTTGGTTCCAAGGGACAGAAACCCCCATTCCCACTGGATTAAACAATAAAACACAATTTTTGGCTCCCATATTTGCATAGTCTATAAGTAGGGTGTCTTCAGGGTGTCTCCAATGCTCCAATAGCATAAACCAGGACCCAGCCTCTTTCTTTCTCTCTGTTCCACCTTTTACATGATCAGCTTCATCTTAGGACTAGATCCTTTCATAGTCACAGAATAGCTGCCAATGCCATTGGTGTGGCAATGTAACTCATTTTCCATGAAGAGACAGAGAGAGAAAACGCAAGTGAGCTTTTGTGTGTGTGTGTTGGGGCGGGGATTGGGGCGGGAAGAGATGTCTCAAGACCATGAAAATAAACCCCAGGCATTTTTTTGTTGAATTAACTTAAGTTCTATATCTCAACTAATTGCTAAATTGGATGTCTAGGGAGTGTCGGGTGCTGATTGGCTTATGCCAACAAGACCTACCCCTGGAGCTGGAGGAGAAAGCAGGTGGGTAGAGGAGAGGTGACTCAAATAACATGCTGCTACTCAACATGGAAGAGATGCCCATTACTTGTTCTTATTCTTTCTAAATAAACTCTACTTCATCTTCATGATCCACGGTGATAACCCATTGATCTGTCAAGTACATAATACTAGGATAGGCAGGTATTGGCTTTATGAAATCAGTAACCTGTATTGTTGGTTATTTGAATTGTATCCACAGAGCCTCCACAACTGTCTCCATTCAGGGCAGTTGTGTGCCTGGACATCTTTGGTACTGTTTATGGGTAGGGTCTCAGTAACTTAGCAAAGGATCAAAGATAGTGCTTTTCTTTTTCACCTAACTGTGGTAACGTTTTCCTGGAACAGAACTGACACCCTAAGAGTGAAGCTTATTGGAATCTGGTAGGTTGATAAAGGTATATATGCCAAGTGTTGGAAGTTTGAGTTAGAGAAATTTATTCTGTTCTGGAGTATCTGCTTGAGATATGGACCACTGGCAGAGCAAAGCTGCCTCTTTAGATACTGTGCTTCTCTGGGTTGAGATGGATATTTTATCAATTCCTTTCTCTCTTTCCCCTTCTGGTACTTTATTTTGTACCAGGAAAGAGAAGGAAATCAATCCACTAGCACATCTGTGTTTAAATAGGTTTGGTTGTGAAACTTACAAGTGAACCAGGGACTGTATCTACTTCCTGCTGGAAAGCACAGAGGATGAGAAGAATTCTAGGACCAAAGCAAAAATAATATACAGATTCTCATTATTAAGTGCTTACACCGGTTTACTAATGAAGCAAGTGAGAAGTATCAGGTTAAATTCCCACTATCACGTGGCAGTGGTGGTAGGTTTGTCAAATGCTAATGATGTTAACTGCTTGGTTTTCTGATGGAGAGGTGAATGCCAGCTCCTACCTGCTGCTTTAAGATATTCTAGCATTCCCTAGCAGTGAAAGAGTTTGAAATGGCTATCACTGAATTATGATCATCATTTTTAATTTTCTGCACTAATGAAAATTGAGATGAGAAGCAAGACCTGAGCATGAGTTTTTCCACCTGGAGAGCAAGAAGAGACCTTGGGAGAGTAGTGGTCACCACAGCTGCAGGTTCAAGTCCTCTTCATGCAACTTCTAGGAGCTCCAGGGCTTATGCTCTAGTGCAGAGCAGGTAATTGGGGTTCCTGAGGGCCTGAGGGATGCCAGACTTGTTCACATCTTACAAGTGAAGAATAATTCATTCGCTCCTTCTCCTTAAAGAAGCAGATTAACTTGGGTCTGGGCCTCTTAGTTCTTGATGTACTAATTTGTTCTTCAAATGTTTGGATTACCCGCTCAAGTGACTTAACACTTAGAAAATTTCTCTTGCCAAACAACCTCTCTTTGTTTTACACATGGCTTCTATAGCTATATTAATATATTGACTCACTTGTGCTAACCTGATGCAAGTCTGTTTCCTTAAGGTGAGTTTGCCTATCTCTGCTCTTATATGTGCCTGATCGTTTTCATAGTCAAAATATCAGAAGGCGATCTTCTAAGATCTTTTTAGGGTGCACCTTATTTTTGACTTTCCTATCTGTCCTTAACCACTGTGCTTTTCCTTTCTGGTTTCCATTGTATCACTTCTTCTTGGCTCCCCTTGAAATCTTCTCGATCAGCCTCACCTCCACAACTCAGTTATTGAGTCAATCAACTGAATGCCTCTCCTTCAGGTGTCTGCTCCAAGCCTTCTCCGTGTCAGATAGGGCTGATGTCATTTGGGAAATTCCTCCTATAACAAGACTTCCCTGGAGAACCCTGGCAGATAAGGGAGAAGCTGAGGCCGCCAGTCTCCTGCAGGTGTTTCCTGCTTTCTCCTGCATGGCTTGGAATTCTTTTCACCTGTTCTCTCACCCCCTACAATAGTCCCTCTCCCCGACCTTGGTCATCCTTCGTATTTACCTCTGTTTTGCAGGTTTGCTTCTCACAGACCAGCATTATGTGTGCCTGTGAGAAAACCACAAAACTTCTCCCTCAGAAGCCTCTCTCTGGGCACCAGCCTGACCATGCTGGTGGGGTTAGGGATGAATGGTACTAGAATATGTCATCTTGAAATGTGCCACTTTGGTATAAGGATTATTTTGAGTTAAAGAAAATTGAGAACCTGCAGACCCAGGAAAAGTTCTTTACCTCCACCTGTCTAAAAATAAAGATTTTCCCCCCACCCGTTTTTTAAAGGAAATTTATATTTATAAAGAAAATTTCCCATGAGTAACAATGTCTCTGTATGGGGAAGAGTGCTACTTCCAAGACCTCTCTCGTCACCTGGGAGATTCTTATCTGCATGACAAGATGACTCTTACTTACCATTTCCTCCTCTCCCCTTCCCGAAACTTGTCTCCCTGCCCAGAAGCCCCAAATCCCTTTGTTTGACTTATGATGGTATGTCAGCTTCAAACATCTATAAGCTTCAATCAACTGGCCATCTCCTTTAGTCCTATTTCTTTGTGAAATTCCCACGCTCGCTTGTTCATGTACATAATTAAACTGTTTTTCCTCTTGTGAATGTCTCTTATCGGTTTGATTCTTGGAACCAAGCCATTGAACCTAGGAGACTAGAAGGAAAAAGGTTTTTTCTCCCCTACAGTGGCCATGACAATTCATTCTGAGCTGGCATTCTTGACGATGTCAATCTTATAAGTATATTATAAATATTTTGTCTCTAGTTGTCTTTCAAAAACTTTATTTCATGTGTATGTGACTGGGACTCCCAACCTTGAAACTGACCTAAGTTTGTATTAAGACTTCAAGTGTTACTGTCATCTCAAGTCTCCTTGCATGCTATCTCTACCTCAAAAGGGGGTCATAGTGAGCATCCCATTGGAGGAGCTCAAGCTTCCATAAGATTCCATCCTAGATACCACAGCCCTTAAAGGCCAGTAGCTCCCTCTCAGCCTATCAGTCACTTTCTTCTCCATTGTCAAAAAGGTAGTAACAAGACTAAGTGCATTCGCCAGGCTTTTCTCTTCTATTTAAGTTGGTCTGTGTCTTTATTCCAGCTCGGTAAAAGGAGTGTTGGAAATGTATTAGGAGGAGATGTGAAATGTAATTCTGCTAAGGCTAGAGAAATCCTGACTGAGTTGTAGCAAGAAAACAGCTTGTTAAACACCAGCTGAGGCAGAAGGTTTCGTCTCATTGGAACTCTACTTATTCAATGCTTGAACAGCTCTTAGAACAGCAGGAACCTGGGAGTGTCTCTGTATACAAAAGGCAAGCATGGTAGATGCTAAACTGGCATTCATTTATTGGGATCCATTTTGGGTACTTTTCCTATTTCTCTCCTGGGAAGACATTGTTGGTGGCATCTTTGAGTTAGATACAGTCATATTGCAGACACTTACATCTCTTACTTGGAAGAAAGGCTGGATTTGAAAATAAAGTTGATATTCCTGTCATAGCACTAACAAAAGATATTCTCACCAAAAAAAGGAGTTTTTTGGTTTTCTTTTTAGTTTTTTAGACTGAGAAAAATGTTACATGTATTTGATCCGCATTTCAAAAGGTGGAGTGCAACCACAGGTTGCATATATCAGTCATTGGAAGACTATCGTAGTCAATAAATTAATACAGACCAAGTCTACCTCCTCTACATTTTGTTCTTCTTGTGCATGTTATTGATTGATGTACCTCAGGGAGAAGATTCTTCTGACTCAGACACTAAGCAAGTACCTAAAGAAAATATCAGCTTTAACAGGGACTCAAGGAAATAGCAGCAGCAGCGAAAAATCGCTAATCTTTCATTTATAAGAGCTACTGAACATCTGGAAAGCATGCGGCTTCTTTAACCCCCAGAGTGCAGGAACAAATGAGCACCAAAGGGCAGCCCATGCTAATGTGGTGCCATTAATTTGAATACAATAGAGGGCCTATAACAAACACCTTCAGAGCCATCTGGGTGTTCCTGTACACCTTGCACCGGTCCTTGGGGGCACTGGAGGCACAGCTTAATGGGAGAAGAAAATCTCTGGAGATTGAAGAACAGTGAAGACATCTTTCAAGAGCAGTAGTAAGTTAAAAAAAATATAACAATCAGAATGAAAAAAATCAAGCTATTCATAGGAAAAATAGGTTTTAAATGATTCATGGGGGTGTTGACTGAAATTAATATTTATGTCTCTCCCTCACCCAGCATTGAAAGCATTTTTAGCCAAATGTCAGTGTGTTTGTGAAAGTGTAGGAGAGACAACGTATCAGGAATAACTACTGTGAAGTTCATACTGGGGGGAGAATATAGGCCTGACATGTAGTTGAAATGGTGCAACTTTTTCTATCACCTTTCCATGGGGCACACCATCTGAAGAATGTTTAACTCAATTTAAAAAATACAAGCGTGGAGATTATAATATTTATTCTCTTTTGCTCCTATCCACGTTCTCATGGGAAAATGTAAACATGCTGTGGAGTTGCTTTGTATAGAAGCCTGGGACAAACGATCAATTCAAGAATTAATGTTGTCATGCAGCAGTTGGAGCAGCCACTCCAAGTTTAGAAATAGGGACATATTTCTAAACATGTCCTTTCCTACCATCCGAAAAGATTTCCCACCACCTCCTTAGAGCAGAGAGTGCACCCTGGCAGCCAGGGACCAGATCTAGCTCATGGACTAGAACTGTTGGCTCACACAAGGTTTTAAACATTTTTTGAAGGAGTTACCAACATGGACAAAAATATCCAGACTTTTGATTTCTTTTAAAAACTGGAAAAATATGGCAATGATGGTACCCACAATTTGACACAGCAAGAGACAGTTGGAGTGGAGACTGGCTGGGACCTGAGGACATGGCATGATCTCTCTTGCTGTGACACTCATTTACATTTGTTTGTAGGCATTTGAGTTTATAGGAAGCCACTGAAGATGTTTTTCTAAAACTTTGAGTAGCACACTGTATTAGTCAGGGTCCTCCAGGGAAACAGAACAAATATATATATATATATATATATATATATTTATGACATTAAACAGAACCAATATATATAACATATATACATATATACACATATAAAATACATATGCATGTATTTTGTATGTATATATATAATAAATCCTTATATATAAAAATAAATATGTATTATAAGGAATTGGTTCATGCAATTATGGAAGCTGAGAAATCTAGATCTGGAAGAGCCCGTGGTATAGTTCCAACCCAAGTCTGAAGGCCTGATAGTCACAAGAGCCAATGGTCTAAATTCTGTCCAATCTGAAGGCAGAAGATTGATCTCCTAGCTCTATGACAGTTACTTAGAGAAAAAGAATTCTTTTTTTTTTTTTGACAGAGTCTTGCTCTGTCACCCAGGCTGGAGTGCAGTGACATGATATTGGCTTACTGCAGCCTCCGCCTCCTGGGTTCAAGCAATTATCCTGCCTCAGACTCCTGAGTAGCTGGGACTACAGGCGTGCACCACCATGTCCCATTAATTTTTTTATTTTTAGTAGAAACGGGGTTTCACCATGTTGGCCAGGATGGTCTCAATCTCTTGACCTCGTGATCTGTCTGCCTTGGCCTCCCAAAGTGCTGGGATTACAGGTGTGAGCCACCGCACCCAGCCAAAGAATTATTTCTTAGCCTTTTGTTCAACTCAAGTCTTGAACGGATTTGATGAACCCACCACATTAGAGAGGACAGTCCGTTTTACTCAGTCCACTAACTCAAACATTAATCTCATCCGGACACTCTCACAGACACACCCCCATTTAGCCAAATGTCTGGGTATCCCATGACCCAGTCTAGTTGACATAAAATTAACCATCACATTCACCTAATAACTGTTTAGCTTAAATGAGTTCAGGGAAGGCGTCCTACATGGCTTTTACCTAAAACCCTGACAAGACCACTTGGTTAGGAATGCCTCTTAAGTCACAGGCATCTGGTATGAAGCAAGAGAGCTGGAGAAAAAGTTTCAAACAATAAGGCGGATCCCAGAAAAAAGAAACAACTATTAATTTCTCTGATGGTTTGAATATGTCCCACAGAATTCATGTGTTTGAAATGTAATCCTTATTGCAACAGTGTTGGGAAGTGGCACCTTTAAGAGGTGATTAGATCATGAGGGTTCTACCCTCACAAACGGATTGATTTCATTTTTGTGGGAGTGGGTCCATTATCTCAAAAGTGGGTTTGTTATTAAAGTGAGTTGGCCCTCTCTTGCTCTCTCTCTCAAGCCCTCTTGCCATGTGCTACCTTTTGCCATGTTATGAGGGAGCAAGAAGGTCCTAACCAGATGCAGCCCCTTGAACTGGGACTTCCCAGGCTCTAGAACTGTGAGTCAAATAAACTTCTACTGTTTGTGTATTACCCAGTCTGTAGCATTCTATTAGAGCAGCACAAAACAGACTAAAACAATTTATTTCTCAAAGTTCTGTTCACTTTTGATGTCATAAATAGCTATGAAATAGGTGTGAAAATCTACCTATAACTGTGAAATTGGGATGTCCACACAGTGAGAATGGTTATTTCAGAAGCTTGTAATTCCATACTCAATGGGATCCTGGGTAATTAATTAACTGGATGTGGGAGACTTGCCCAGGATCTGGGTGCAGATTCTGAAGGTAGCACCACCCAGAAGTTTCCCACGCAAACCCCGGTGAAAGTGCAAGGCTGCCCTTTTGGGACATGTCATTATCCATATTGGCTGATGCCCCTTGGGTGTTGGTAGTTACGAAGGGGCAAAGCATACCAGCTGGTACTTAAAAACAGTGAAAATCACAGTCAGTATATTGTTCCAACATCTTAAAGATGGTGAAAACAATTTTAACTCAAAGGCAAATTTAAGGTCACAGGTAGCAGCCCCAGTCTCCACTCACTGTGAATGAGTTGGGAGCAGATGCACCGGTTAAAGTAATTACTTTTCATGGAAAGTTTTAAAAAGAGGTAGCCACATACAACATGCTGTCTACCTCATGAGACATCAGAATAATAACATATTTTAGTTTAGTTCTTTTGGTGGGCTTTCGTTTAGATATAACCATTGACGGTTTCTTTTTCTTCCTTTTATAAGAAATATTTAAAATGAATGACCACTTGGTGGCTGATTTCCATCAGTGTTATTCTGTCATTTGACACATATCTTAAATCTCTGCCCCACTGGCTTTTGCTCAGTGTTCCTGCCTGCTCAGCCCCCACCTGGGCTGTGGGCGTGCCTAGCAGGGCTGAGACAGAACCAGAACAGCCTTTCCACTGTCTCTCAATAAGAACTCCCTCTCTGGGGCCCTTGCCTACCCCCTGCCCTTCAAAAGGGAAAGTGAACCTGTCCAGTGGGCGTGAGTGGTCATGAATTAAGCGGTGCCAAGTGCTCTGCTCTCCACCGGGAGCAAAGTTCTCTGCCTCGTAGCATTCCTGGCCATCTGGGCTGGGAGATGGAGACCACTCTGGCACCAGAATAACCTTGGCCAGTTCTTTTGCAGCTTCTGCTTCAGGAATTGCCATGCCCAATGCTGTGGCATGTGACACAGGGGGCACGGATGTCATGTGACCTGGAGGGGCACTGTCCTATTCTCTCATCTCTAAGGCCCCTCTTTCTCACATACTCAGTTAACATTCTCTCTCACAAGCTGATTGAAGGAGCTCTTTCTTACCACGATGCGAGCTGGGCTGAGCACGCATGTGCATACACACACACACACACACACACACACACACACACACACATACATACACTGAAAATGCTTACCATCCTCACAGGAGCAAAAGGGCTCCCCACAATGGCAAGGTCAGGCTCCAACTCGCTGTGACCTGTGGGAGTAAGGGGCCGTCAGGCTGGGGAGACAGTTTGATGAATTCTGGAAGAGGAAAGGCTCTGGGGTTTATTCTGCTGAGCCTGGAAGTTTTACTGCATGTGTCTTCAGTTATCAATTTTTGCTTTGTCTTCACAAGCAAGTTTCCTCTTTTACTGTCTTTGCTGTCACCAGTAATCACGTATAACTAGCCGTTAACCCCAAAGACTCCAAGCATCATGTAACATACTGTCTTTATTAGTGACATTGTATTTGATGATCTTTCATGATTTTCCAAGTTGACTAGATCCTTAAGGATTAATGAAACCAAAAGGGTGTGTGTAAGGGAATATATGCTTCATCTTTCCTGCTGCCCGCTAGTCCAAGCTCCTTAATTTATCCCTAGGATGTGCAATAGTCTCCTAACTTGTCTTCCTGGTCTGATTTCATCTGCTTCAATCCATTCTCACCTAGCAGCCAAAGTGATCTTTCAAAAATGCAAGTTGTATCTTTTCTTTCAAGTAATTGAAGACATATTTATTGAGCACCTACTATGTGCCAGGCACCGTTCCAGGTGCTAGGAATATTGTGGTAAATGAGAGAGATGAAGATTTACTCTGTCTCCTTATGAGACTGACATTTTAACGGCCCCCACAGGTCGTAGGATAAAGTCCCAAGCCTTAAAATGATTGAATACAAGGCTACACCTGATCTGGCCTCTGCCCTACTCCCCAGCTTCATCTGGAACCTCTATCCCCAGCTTTTTTACTTCCACCACACTGGGGTATGCCAAGATCTTCTCCCTCAGAACCTCTGCACAGGCTGTTGGCTCTTCCCTACCCTGTCACCTACTTCACTGCCACATGCCTTTCGTATCTCAGTTCACTGCCCCTTCCTCAGTGATGTCTTGTCTGGCCAGTCCACCCCTCCACCCTCAACTAATGAGGGTCCCTTCAGATATTCTTTCTCTTAGCACCCTGCTCTTTTATTTCATGACACTTATCATAAGATATGCTCCACGATCCCTATACTATATGATGATTGGTGTCCCTGCCTTCCCCACCAGCCTGCATGCTCTGGCAGGTAAGAATCTGCTGTGTTTTGTATTTTGTTACATCATTCTTAAGTAGTGTTTGGTAAAAATTGAAGAATGAATGAATTAATGAAGGAATTTCAAAAAGTGAACAGGACAAATGAACTAAAATAGCTTTGTGGATATATCTTAGAAATATTTAGATTTTACAGAATTCTTTAATTTTAATGTTTTTTATTTTTGAGAGAATGCCTTGTCCAAAATCACACTCCATGACTGTCAGGAATTTTAAAAGTTCTGAGATTTTATCTATTTGCAAGCTACAAGTTAGCCTGTCACAGTTTCATGGATGCTGACAGAAGATAGGAGTTTCCCGGGTCAGAGAAAATGGATTCTAATACTCACAGAACAGCAAGCAGCATGAGCATCAGTGTATTTGCATAAGTTTCCCTTCCTCTCAAGTCCCATAGAAACGATGGTGATTGCCCCAGATGGATATGCTGCAGGAGAGCTTTCTGGAGTTTAGGGAACCCAAATCTTTTACAATGGACAATAAGCATGCCTGTCCTTTGCTCCAGAAAAAGATACTGTCTTAATCTTCTAAGACTATAAGCAAATTATCTCCTTTTTTCTGAAGGAAAACACTATCTCTATCTGTTTGCTTTATAAATGTCCTTGAAAAGATAATCCTGGAGAAAGACAATTATTGCATCATTCACAGGATGTGCAGAAACATTAGAGATGTGTCTAGAATTTTCCCCCACCAATATTCATCCCTGATTTTTACACCATCTTGGATTCTGGTGATTTTTCCATGAGTATGCCAAATCTCTGGCCACTCTAATTAATCTGATTGACAGAGACCAGGGCCAAATCTAATCAACTGATTTCATGTAACATTTAATTATGTCCACTATCAACAGGACAACTCCAAGCAGCAGGATGAGGGCAGCTTGTGGCATTGACCTCAACCATGGCCCCTGTGTCTTGGATCCAATCAGCTGAGCAAATTCCATAAACCTAAGGGACTTAACTTTAAAAGTCAGGTGACTTTCTCCTTTTGTTTCTGTATTGACCTTTTCACTTGGCTGAGGAATTCATTCAGGTACAGCAGGATGCTTTAGTGATTGCTTAGACTTTGCTTTGACAAGAGAGGAGGAAGTCTAGGCCAGTTCTCTCATCATTAACAGCCCTGGCCAATGAACCAAGGCTGATTTCAGTGCCTTCAAGACCCAGAGTGGTGTCATTAATCTCTTCAGCTAAGACAAATTTTGTACCACTCCCTCCCTCCCTCCCTTTCTTTGTTCCTTTCTTTTCTTTCCTCTTTCCTTTCTTTTCTTTCTTTTCTCCTTTCCTTTCCTTCCTTTCCTTCCTTCCTTTATTCCTTTCTTTTTTTCTTTTTTCTCATTCTTTTTTGAGACAGGGTCTGATTCTGTTGCCCGGGCTGGAGTGCAGTGGCATGATCATGGCTCACTGCAGGCTCCAGTGATCCTCCCACCTCAGCTACTACAGTCATGCCCCATCATGCCTGGTTAATTTTTTTTTTTTTTGGTAGAGACAGAATTTTACCAGGTTGCCCAGGCTGGTCTTGAACTCCTGGGCTCAAGTGATCTGCCCACCTCAGCTTCCCAAAGGGCTGGGATTATGGGTATGAGCCACCACATCTTGCCGCTGTACTAATTCTAATTGGATGACTCCTATTGTAGAAAAAGCTGGCCTTGGAGTGGGCACAAATAACATACCCACCCTCTCTCTGGGAATCTCTCCCAAATATCCAAGGGTAGCCTCATTTTGGAGAGCTCTCCACAGTCATCTGAGAGCTACGTAATTTACTGGTGATATTTGCTTTAACATCTGACTTGAAGTTTCTTACAGCCACCCCTGAGGTGCCAGATTCCACACAATTTGTCTGAAATTTAACAGACTTCTGTGTCTGTTGTTCTCCACCAGACAGCTCTAACAAGTCCAGCAAAACAGCAGGGGATGGCCCCAGTTCCTGTACCTTCCCTGCAAAACACACTCACACCTCGGGAAGTTTTTCTCACCATGATTTCCATAGCTGTCACTATTTCCATACCTGGCTTCCATACAACAAGTGTAGTTGGAGGAGTGTTCATGGTTCCCCTAAGAAGGAATCATTGTTTTCAATAGATGCCCCTCTGCCTCCTCCTTCAGGTGGGACCTACGGGAGTTGGAGGGCCCCAGCTATCCGTGCTGTCAGCTTGGGATTCCACTTGGCTGGTGGACCTTAAGGCTCCCAGTTCAGTTCCCATGTCCTTGTTTTTCACCTGAGGACAGTCAGTCCAACCTGTCCTGTTGGTCCATGCTGCCAGACTGGAGGCGTTCATCTGCTGCATGGGATGACTGAGTGACAGCTGGAAAAGAGTGATGAGGAAAACATCTAGAGGTGCTGAAAGGGTGTTTTGCAGGGGAGGTGCAGGAACTGGGGCTCCTCCCTGCTGTTTTGTTAGAACCATCTGGTGGAGAATGACAGGCACAGAAGTCAGTTAAATTTAACGTGCCTGCGTCAGGTTGAGAGAGTGACACCTTTGGAATCAAGGGTCCAGGGAAGTTTCTGAAAGACAAGTAGCATTAGTCTCCCTCACCGCTCCATCCCTCCTGGGTTCTGAGGTGTTATCTTCTCCAGTGCCAAGGTCGTTATTCTTCTTCGATGGCCACAAAAGTAGTGTGTCCCATTCCAGGAGCTATAATATCACCTTAAAAACATCATCCTATATTCACACCCATGCCTTTCATTCAGAGAGATCAAACGTGAGAAGGACAAGGGCATTTTTATGAAACTGGCAGAGACCCACCATATCGCCTACTTTGGCACATGTGGGCCACTGTAGGGGACTCAGTGAGTCATGTACTCAACCAGGCAGTCATCATCCTTATGCCCTCTTACCATGTCAGTCCAACAAGAACACCCAGGTGGCCAAACTAAAATCAAATTTGAGTCCTGCAGGTCCCCTTCTGCCTGTGCCTCCACCCAGAGGGTGATCCAAGCAGGCTTACCTAGGGTTGTTTTGAGGGGACTGAAAAGAGTATCATGCCCAGGAATGGTCAGGAAAGATCCAGAATTTTCAAAAGTGGCTTATGTAAACCCTCACCCCTTACATCCTAATTATTATCCAGGAAGTGAAAGAGAACATAATCCCTTCCTGGGAACAGCCACATTCAGTGGCTAAATTGTCTTAGGAAGGTATATATACTAGAAGAAGGTGATTGAGGTAAAATCAAAAATATGAAAAAGCCTTTCCCAGCTCAGAATAATACCATATACCTGTGGATGGCAGGGAGTGTTGACTGTCTATTGAATACCTTGACCACTAGCCTGTAATTGGGTAGTTTTTGTGATGAAAAAGTTTACCCTTAGCAGACCACAAATGGTCCAGCAAGCCCAAAACATGATGCATCAACTTTAAGGGTTATGTGTAGCCTTCCTCACTGGGAGATAAAAGGATCAAGACAGGAGTCACAAATTGTTTTGGCAGGAGTCACAAATCTGGCATGCAGTGGGAACTTCTGCACCAGAAACATAAAGACCCTTGCTTTGTCCACAGTCCATGATGGTGGCCATGTTGCCCTGTGGGAAGATGAGAGATCATGGTGGCAATGGTGGCAATCTGGACACTGCAGACCCCATTAAAAGCCTGATTGCAGCCCATCTCATCAGAGCACAGACCCTTACTGTGGGCATCTGCAGGAGCAACCCAGATGGTTTGATTAGCAGCCATGATATGTTTCCACATTTCATGACCCCAAAGTGGGGTGTCTTTAATCTGCCAGTCTGTAGTTGTCTAAATGGCAGACTGAAGAGCTAAGCCATTGGCCACAGTCCAAGAGTTAGGAGAAATATACTATGGTTCATCAAAGGGAGTATTGGCTGGAGCTATGAGTATGGCTTTGAGTTCTGCTCACCAAGCAGAGCAACCACATCCTGGTTCTGCATAGCTGGCAGGGAGTTGAACAGCTGTTGGACACCATCAGGTTTTAGCTTAGCTGAACCATCAGTGAACCAGGCCCAGGCACTTAGTGGAAACTCTGTGAATCAAGGGCTTCACTGAGCCAGTGGCTTTACTTCAGGTGGCAGAATGGGGAATAAAGTTTTTCTCAAGGGATAGCTACTACTTTTTTGTATAAAGCCAAGATGCTGCTGGGGCCAGGCTCGCTTCATACATTTTTGACAAGAGGGGCTTGTTGGGCTCTTCTTACCTTGTTGGTCATTGAGTTCTAGTTCTCCCGTGCCAAAAAAAGAACTATCAGAGAATTACAAGGCCTCCTTGCGTCAGGTTTTCAGTTTGGACGACAGCCCTACAGTAATCTCATAGCTTCTTTCCAAAATGCATGTACCTGTTAATCATGTCAGGGAGGTGACAGGTCCAAAACCCCAAGGGGCGTCTCTGAGTAGAATCTGCCTCCCTTTGCCAGAGACTCCAATAGACAAGTTCATCAGTCACAGGGACTCATGGCTCAAAGTGACCTCATTAGGGTCGAGACCTCCCCAAAAGTACAACCAGTTTTTTACATGTGGCTCTTTCTGACTGGGAGAATCCCCTTTGGCACTTATAGGATGGGGAAGTACAAATATTTAATGTATGTATTGCTGTTAGACATTCAGAGGTAGAAGCAACCACAGCTCCTGCCCAAAGACGCCCCTCTCAGCATCACCTTAGCTACTCCCATCTACGGTGAACCTCACTCCAATCCCATCAATTGAATTTGGGGGCTCCCTTCTCCTATGGGACCATGTGTAATTGTGACCTGGGCAGCTGTACTTAACGGTGTCATAACAGTTTTATTCCTTCTCACCAAAGTTCCCCTACACACTCATATGGGTGCATATGGTCTTTGATTTTGCTTGGAGACAGAGAGACCGCAGCCTCACCCCTAATCATCTTTTTCCTTAAAGAAGCTGAGGTCAGGACAGCGAGAGAGGGAGGGATCAGGGCATGTAGGGAGAGAGTGGCTTTGAGTTAATCAACAAGGCTTTGCATTTATTTTCATCTGAGAGTGGCCATTTGCTCTGAGCTCAGCCAAACAAATTTGTATGTCTTTGATACACCTAAAATTCTATGTGCTCATTGGTGGCACCTTATGTTTCAGCTTTAGGGACTCTTGGGCTCATCAGGGACAGCCACATTGCCTTTTGGCTGGGGCCATGGGCTTGCTGGCCCATGATAACATTTTTTGTAAAATTTAGATATTTATATATATAAATTTCAATAGCTTTTGGGATACAAGTGATTTTTTGGTTATGTGGATGAATTAGGTAATGGTGAAGTCTGAGATTTTGGTACATTCACCACCCAAGTGATGTATATTGTACCCAGTATGTAGATTTTTTAATCCCCCACTCCTTTCCTACCCTGCCCTGCTTCTGTGTCACCAATATGCATTACACCACCCCCACGCCTTTGCATACCCATAACTTAGCTTCCACTTGTGAGAACATGTAGAACATATTTGGTTTTTCATTCCTGAATCCCATGGCAAAATTTCTTCCTCCTCTTTCCTGAGGGAGAGTAAGCAACAACAAATGCACCATTTGGGTGCTTGGTCAACCCTACCTATTTCTGCTCATCTTCTAAACGTTCATCAACATTCATTACTCTCCACTTGCTTACCACTTTAGTGAGTGCGTTCTGTCAAATCTCAGGGGGTCTTTACATACTCCCAAACATGCCCAGCAGGGTCCTTTTTTCCTCTCATCCCCAATACTGTCAAGAACTGAGACGAGGTCTAAGATTTTTGCCGTATTTCTCCATTTCACAAGTGAGGGACCAGAAAATAGGGCAGACATGGATATGTTAAGTTGCTTGTCAGTGTCACACAGTAATTAAGCTCTAAAGCCAGGATTTGAATCCATGCAGTTGCAAGCTGACATGGCAGCCTACCAGTTTCAAGGCAGAAGACACACACTCCTGGATCTCACGGTGTGGCAAGAAGCAAGAGCATCAGCATATTTGTGTCAGTTCCCTTTGCCCCCAAGTCTCCCAGAGATGATAGGGATGGCCCCAGATGGATGCCTGTACATACAGTAGTTTGTATTACAGGAAAAGACTCTGGGATTAAGAAGCCCAAATCTGTCATAATGAACAGTAAAAGCAGGCCTACAATTTACTCCAGAGGGAGTCCGTATCTTTTTTCTTCCAAGTCTCTTTGCTTTATAAATGCCCTTCAACAAATAACTCTGGACAAAGGACAGTCAGTGCCCCATTTGCAAGATGTGCAGCAATGCAAGAGACCCAGGGTGAATTGTATCCCAATAACAACTAATAATGGGTAATGGAAAGAGCTTGTTGAATTAATTAGTGACTGAACAATCCAGACCTGGGTTCCAATCTCAGTTCTACTGTTAACATCTTTGTAATCTTGGGAATGACTGAATTTTAGTTTCTTCATATATAAAATGATACATTATTAATAATAATAAGCTTTTTTTCTGAGAGCTTACTATATGCCAAACACTCATCTAAGTGCTTTTCACCTAGAGTATTATCTTATTTATGATAACTCAGGAAATAGAAACAAGGATTTTTTTCAATTTTATAAATGAGGAACCAGAAAATGGGGCAGACGTGGATATGTTAAGTTGCTTGTCAATGTCACTCAACTAGTAAGTCCTGAAGCCAGGATTTGAATCCACGCAGTTCACTCTAGTTTCAGTGGTTTTAAGTACTACCCTCCACTCCCTACATGAGTCCTAATAACAGTATCTGCCTCTCTGGGGTGTTGTATGAGGATTGAAAGAATTATTATGTGCTTAATAAAGGACGGTATTCTTTCTTTCTCTTTCTTCCTATGGTTGCTTATTAAAGCGAACAACCCCTGACTCAATGTCTTGGAATCTTCTTTTTTAGAAATGATGATTGTTACTTTACCAAGGAAAGGTGGAAAATATGTCTCCCCAACAAAAGGGGAGAAAGGCTGAACAGTGGGTACAGTGTGGTGATGGGAGGTTAGCATGAAGGAATTAAACCCAGCCCTCTCCAGGTTGAGGAGGAAGAGCCACCCACAATGGTGCCTGGACCCCCAGGTGTCTGTGAAACGGCTACAGAACTGCAGATGCTGGCTCTGAAATACTTCTTCCTTCATCAACTCCAGATGAACCAACCCACAGAGAGAGCAGCCTGAAAGACTGCCTGAGAAATATTCAGAGAACTAACCATGAGGCCTCTAATTCATAGCCGCCTAGAACAAGCGGCATCTCTCTGTGCTCTTGCCTGGGTGTTGTTCTTGGGGTAATCTGAGCTGCCTGCTATCATCACCATATATAACAGTCCTGGCCTGGGACTCCACTGCAGCTCCAGAAAAGAAAGAAAGAAAAAAAGTCTTGTGGTTTCAGAGGTAACTTGGCCCAAAATGTAACTTTTAAAAGCTGTGCACATGTACCCTAGAACTTAAAGTATAATAAAAATTTTTTAAAAAAGCACCTATACATGTAGTGAATGTATAACAACCGAATTTGAAACATATTTAATGGAGATATATTTATATGCCATTAATTCTCTGAGAGGGTAATTTATGCATCCCTGTGTAAGGTTGGCATTCAATAGATACTGACGTCACACTGCTTAGAATCATTTCGAACAGACACTTGGGCAAAATGAGTAAAATGACATTTGATGGATTTTATGATTCAATTATTCATTCCCAAGGTATGTATTTGCTTTATAATTACATGCTTTTTAGATAAATATGAAAGATTTTTGGTGTGGATTCAGTAACCTTAAAACTCTCATTGCATTTACTTGGCGATGGCCCCTGCTGGGACAAAGGCACTTTATTATAGATAAGTACTGTTAACTGGGCTGGAACGAAAACTAGAAAAGAAGAGGCAAGGCACGCGCGTCCCATAGCGATTTCAATGTGCAGGTCCTGAGAAATCCTAAACCCCAACTAGAGAGAATGAATAGAAGACTCTGTTGTACTTGCTACTACCTAAGAGAGCTAGAATTGGTCCAAGCCAGCAGAATTATGTTGAGATTGCGCTCAGAATGGTACTTTGTACCTACCACTGCTACGGCACCTCTTGCTGTCTTGTTTCTTTACCCGCATATAACCCCTTCCAGTCAGTGGGCTCCTTGAGGGCCGTGACCAGAGCTGTCGCCTTTGCATTCTGGCAACTGTAACAGAAGAGGCTCACAATGCATGCTGCTTCTTTTAGTTCTGGCCACCTTCTTGCTTTTGCCATTCACATTGCTTTTGCAAAAGGTCTGCACAGCTACTTACCTTGTTTTATGCCCCTGGTTCTTTGCTTGTGTTCTTCTGTCTACCCGTAATGCTGCATTCCCCATAGGTAGCTCTGTAACTTTTCTACTTGTCTTTCAGAACTCAGCTCAAAAAGAAATTGTAGAGGCCGTGATCTGATACAGATGAGAGGGAGTGTTGGTGAGGCAGTCTCAAAAATATGGGTTTTTTGGTCGGGCACGGTGGCTCACGCCTGTCATCCCAGCACATTGGGAGGCCGAGGTGGGCAGATCACTTGAGGTCAGGAGTTCAAGACCAGCCTGGCCAACATGGTGAAACCCCGTCTTTACTGAAAATACAAAAATTAGCCGGGTGTGGTGGCGCGTGCCTGTAATCCCAGCTATTCAGGAGGCTGAGGCAGGAGAATCCCCTGAACTCGGGAGGCGAAGGCTGCAGTGAGCTGAGATCACGCCACTGCACTCCAGCCTGGGCAACAGAAGGAGACCCTGTCTCAAAAAAAAAAAAAAAAAAAAAGAAAAGAAAAAAGGGTGTGTGGGGTGGGGGGCTGTTTTCATGTTTTCTTATCCAGGGTGTACCTATTTGAAAGGATGGTGCTGCAAACCACCTATTCTAAGAGAAACTTTTTAGGTCCCTTCAATTCCTTTCCTTCTGTCTTCATTGATATCCGTTTGCATTTGGTTGACTTAGTTTCCCATCTATTTTGATTACAAGTAGAGAAGGTAGTGGGAAGCTTTCAGTAAACATCAGGCTAATAAGTTGATAGTATGATATGTATATAAATCTAGCTTGGCTACTGTGCTTTTATACTATATGTGAATGTGTTATCTGATCTACCTATCTACCTGTCTATCTCAGGCTCTGCAAGGTTGATTAATGTGAGTGTGCCCCTGAGCTATCCATTTATTCTCTAGGTATTAACAATGTTTCTGACAATAAAATCCTGGGGCTTGGTGAATTCTTCTGCTCTGTGGTGAATTGCTTGGGTGACCAGCTGGCTTTCTCTGTGTGCCAGCCCTTCACATTGCAGTGTGGTATGCATTTTTCCTAATGGATCTACAACAGTAATCTAATCTAATGAACAGAAAGAAACAGGTTTAACAAAATACGTAAAATAGAGTAACAGAAAATAAATCAACAAAGAAGGTGCCCTTCTGTTTTCTTTTCTTTTTTTGTGAGTACTTAAAAAATTGAATTGCTAAACGATTGCTACGTGTCACAGGTTGTTAACCTGAGTTCACAGATAATTACTAAACCAGCAATCCATTGATAATGCAAATTTCAAATCACAATGCCAAGTCCTTTTTTCCAGATTCTTGGAACTCTCACCTGGAATCTCTGAGCAGGTCTGAAATAGGAAAAGAAGTAGGACAGTGAGGCCAGGCGCGGTGGCTCAAGCCTGTAATCCCAGCACTTTGGGAGGCCGAGACGGGCGGATCACGAGGTCAGGAGATCGAGACCATCCTGGCTAACACGGTGAAACCCCGTCTCCACTAAAATACAAAAAACTAGCCGGGCGAGGTGGCGGGCGCCTGTAGTCCCAGCTACTCGGGAGGCTGAGGCAGGAGAATGGCATAAACCCGGGAGGCGGAGCTTGCAGTGAGCTGAGATCAGGCCACTGCACTCCAGCCTGGGCGACAGAGCAAGACTCCGTCTCAAAAAAAAAAAAAAAAAAAAAAAAAGAAGTAGGACAGTGAAAAGGAAGGGGATTTTGTGAGGCAGATTTACATGGAGCTGCTGGTGTGCTGTGCATCTTATGACTTCCCTCAAAAGGGTGGGTGAGTGCATCTGCCTCCTGACCCTGAGAGAAGTGGGGAGACATGGCTGAGACCTAGAGAGCGTGGAACTTGCGTCCTGAAGTTGGCTAACCTAAAGGATGGAGTGCTGGGGAGCAGGAGAGATGGCTGCACCCGGGAGGGCCCAGCATACAGCATTATCTTCCTGACAGCAAGTGCGAAGAGCAGGTGGTACGCTGGGATTGGCCAGCACTTCCCCAGTTTGTTGGGGCAAAGTTCCAATGTTTTCCATTAGCCTGATGTTTGCACATTTCCCAAAGCCATTGCAGAGAGAACCTATCTGGTGCTGCTTTCGTTGTTGCTGTCTATTTGCTTTGTTTTTTTTCTTTGTAAATTTTTAATTGAGGACTAATATGCATATAAACTCATATATATTAATGTGTATTAGTCTTAGTGAATTAAATTCATATATATGAATCGAATTCGATTCATATACATATAAATATATATATATACCCATACAATGATGCACATAGGAATTTTAAATTATTAAATATTTAACACCTACCACATACCCACAAGAATTAAAATTAAAGTAAAATGAAAAAAACAACAAAGTGGCATAAGTAAGGAAAGGAAAATCGAGAAAAATATTTTAATGGTCTCAAAATCTGTGAATCATTAGAATGCTAGAGGAAGTTCCCAAAATAATACTCTGAATGAAACATTTTAAAGTATCACCAAGAGTCTTAACCCAAAGAACTTTGGAGGGACTCTGTCTCTTTAGTTTTCTTCAATATGTGCCTTTGAGAGAAATATGCCAGTGCAATAAATGTTGACTAGAACATGTTGGCTTTGCAGTTATGGTTTGCTATAGAATTAAAGGTAAATTCTAATGAACTGGGCAGAAGTGTGACCTCATAGCTAGGTAGGTAATGATATAGTCAATGCCAAAACAGTTCTCAAAGAGAGCTGAAGCTTAAAGTTTGACCTTTTATTTCTTTTTTCCATGGGTTTATTTTTTGAGTTTCTTAATGACTATGAGATGAAGTAAATTAGTTTCCTTAAATATCCATTGTCTAAAAGCAATAGCCATTGAAGCTCCACTAATGTGTTCAGTTTGCTGTGAACAATGCAAATAAAAAGCAGAATGTTCTACCCTAAAATTATTAAACATTGAAAATTTTAGCATATATAAAATTAACTTTTTAAAAATGTATAGCTCTATGCCTGGATATGTACATATTAATGTAGCCACCACTATAATCAGGACACAGAGAAGCTCCATCACCCCAAAAAATGTCCCTCCTGCTGCTCAAAATCCTCGTCGACTCCTGACCCCTGGCAACTACTGGTCTTTTCTGCAGCTCTATAGTTTTGTCTTTTCCAGAATGTCATATAAATGGAATCACACAGCGTGCAATCTTTTATGTTTGGCTTCTTTCTCTTAGCATAATGCTTTTGAGATTTATCCATGTTGTGTACATCAAGAATTCATTCCTTTTTATTGCTGGGTAGTGTTCCATTGTGTAGATGTACACAGTTCATTCAGCCACCTGTTGAAGGACATTTGGATTGTTTCTAGTTTTTGACAATTATTAATAGACTGTAAGAGTTTTTGTGTGAGCATAAGTTTTCATTTCTCTAGGGTAAATACCTAGGTATGGGATTGCTGGGTTATATGGCAAGTGTATTTTAACTTTATAAGAAACTGACAAATAGTTTTTCAGGGTGGCTGTATTATTTTGCATTCCTACCAGCAATGTATGAGACTCCTGGTTTCTCTATATCCTTATCAGTACTTGGTCCTCTCTTTTTGTTTGTTTTTTATTCTAGTCATTTTTAGTAGGTGTGTAATGGTGTCCTAGTGTGGTTTTACTTTGCATTTTTCTATTAACTAATGATGTGGAACACCATGTCTTTGTCATCTATATATCTTCTCTGGTGAAATGCCTATTTAAATATTTTGCCCATTTGTGTATGTGTAAGTGGTGGTGTTTCTTTTGTGGAGTTTTGAGAGTTCTTTGTATTTGCTGAATACAAGTCCTTTGTAAGGTACATGACTTGTAAATATTATCTATAGCTTGTCTTTTCATTGTCTTAACAATGTTTTTTACAGGGCAAGCATTTTTGTATTTGATAAGGCCACTTTTGTCTCTTTTTTAAAATAGGTTGTGCTTTTGGCGTCTTATTTAATAAGTTTGCATAGCCCAAGGGTTACTAAGATTTTCTTTTGGAAGTTCTGTAGTTTTATATTTTACACTGAGATCTATGATCTAAATTTTTGTTTAAATTGTGAGGTACAGGTCAAGGTTCATTTTCTAACATGGGGATTCCAACTGTTTCAGCATCATTTGATGAAAGCTACTATGCTTTCTTTAATGAATTGTCTTTGCACCTTTGTCTAAAGTCAATTGGCCATATTTGTGTGGACCTATTTCTAGACTTTCTATTGTTGTCCATTGATTTATGTGTCTAGCTCTTCACCAATACAACACTGTCTTAATGATTGTCACTTTAGAGTAAGTCTTAAAACAGGTTAGTGTGAGTACTCCAACTTTGATCTTCTTTTTCAAAATTATTTTAGCTATTCTAGTCACTTTGCTTTTTTATATAAGTACATGGATCATAGGTGTACAGTTTGCTTAACTTTTGGAAAACTGAAAATCTCATGTAATTACATCCAGATCAACACTGTGTATTATCAGCCTCCCAAAAGTCTATTTCATACCCTCAGTAAGTTATTACCTCTCCACTGCTCACTACCCACCTCTGCCCATAGAAAACATTAATTCTGACTTCTACATCAAAGATTACATTTGTCTATTTTTGAAATTTATACAAATGGAAACATGCAATATATTCTCTTGGATGTCTGTGAGATCAGACAGCTCTGAAATTCGTCCTAATTATTACATGTAGCATAGTTTGTTTTTTGCATTGCTGACAATGGTATTAATTTTCAATAATACACCCTAATTTATGTATATATTCTGTTTTAATAAGAAATTTGGGTATTTTTAAGGCTGTTGGAAATATTGCTGCTAAATCAAAACCACAATAGGTATCATCTCACACCAGTCATAAAAGTTATTATTAAAAAGTCAAAAAATAACAGATGCTGGTAAGGTTGCAGAGAAAAGGGAATGCTTATACAGTATTGGCGAGAGTGTAAATTAGTTCAACCATTGTGGAAAGCAGTGTGGCGATTCCTCAAACAGCTAAAAACAGAACTACTATTCAACCCAGCAATCCCCTTACTGGGTATATACCCAAAGGAACATGAATCGTTCTACCATAAAGACACATGCACGCATATGTTCGTTGCAGCAGTATTCACAATAGCAAAGGCAAGGAATCAACCTAAATGGCCATCAGTGGAAGATTGGATAAAGAAAATGTGGTATATATGCACCATGGAATACTATGCAACCATAAAAAAGAACAAGATTGTGTCCTTTGCAGGAACATGGATGGAGATGGAGGCCGTTATCCTTAGCAAACTAACATAGGAATAGAAAACCAATACTGCATGTTCTCACTTATAAGAGAGAGCTAAATGATGAGAACACAAAGAGGGGAACAGCACACACTGGGGCCTACTTGAGGGTGGAGGGTGGAAGGAGGGAGGGATCAGAAGACAAAACTATTCAGTACTAAGCTTAGTACCTGGATAATGAAATAATCTGTACAACAAATGCCTGTGACACAAGTTTACCTATATAACAAACCTGCACATGTATCCCTGAACCTAAAATAAAAGTTAAAAAAAGAAATATTGATGCTAGAACACATATTTTTATACATCGTAGTGAATATATGCATACATTTCTGTTGAGTTGCCTAGAAGAGAAATTGCTGGGTTATGGAACATGCTTATGTTTAGCATTAGTCTATATTGCCAAACAGTTCTGCAAAGTGGCAGTCATAAATGTAGTCAATAAATTTAGTCAAGTTTAGGATCATAAGTTTGTATTAACCTCTTTTTAAATATTTCCAGAATCTGCAGTGATAGCCTCTTTCTTGTTTTTAGTATTAGTAATATGTTCCTCATTCTTTTTTCTTGATTAGTCTTGCTAAGTATTAATTTTAATAATATTTTCAAATATTTGTTGCCTTTTTTCTATTAGATGATTCCTTTCTATTTCAATAATTTTTGTTTTTATTTCTATTTTTCTCCCACCTACCTCCTTCTTTCTCTTGGGTTAATTTGCAGTTTTGCTAACTTATTGTGAATACTTGTGTTAGAGATGGTAAGTTTTCTTTTCATTTCTAGTTTATGCACTTAAGACTACAAAATTCCCTCTAGCCTGTCTTTACTTGCAATAACACGTTTTCATCTACGGTCATTTTTCTTGTGCCATTGTTGTTGTTGTTGTTCCTGCTTGTTAAGTGCTTGTTTGAAATTGTCTGCTTAGCCTTTATTGTTGAAAGCTATTTTCCTTGTGTACACAATTCTAGGTTGGCAATAATTTTCTTTTAGCTCTTTAAAGACATTTTTGTTCACTGTTTCTATTGAAAACTCAACCATAGTAATATTGTATCTCTCTGAACATCATGTGTTTGTTTTCTGTCTGTTTATAAGATATTCTTTTTAGTGTTTGTGGGTTAGCTTTATCTGTATTTATTTTGCTCAGAATTTGTAGAGTGTCAATTTACTAATATCTTTTGCTTGTTTTGGAAAATTCTCACAGTGTTTCTTCTGTTCAATTATCTCTCTCCTTTGTAGACTACAACTACACTTATGAAAGTTATTTTCATCATGTTTCGTATGTCTCTTAAACTCTTTTTCTGTGTTGTTTATTCTTTCTATTTCTCTGAAAAGTATCAACCTGAATATTTTCTACTGACCTACATTCCAGATCACTAATTTTTTCTTCTGCTATATCTAATGTGCTTTTAAATCCAACTGAATTTCAATCCAGTTGGATTTTTAATTTCAGTGTTGTATTATTAAACTCTGAGTTTTCTGATGATATTAATGGATTTCAGTAGTTGGATGAAATTTTCCATCTTTTTGTCTATTTTGATTATGTTATTTATAGTTATTTGAAACTTTATGTCCAATAATTTGAACTTAAATATTTGCCTTTGAGTCTGTTTCTAAAGTCAGTTTTTTTTTTCAACTGTTGTTTTTGGTCATTTGATCTTGTATTCTGGCATGCTTGGTAAATGTGACCAAATGGCAGACATTATAATGTCTGCCAAAAAATTGTAGATGCTGTGGATGACATCTCCCTGTAGAGAGGATTTAATTTTCTTCTGACAGGCATATAGACCACAGGAAGATTATCTTGATCTATTGGATTTGGATTTCAGATTCAATGTTAGGGTTTGTGAGAACTGGTCTATTTTAAGTTCATCTTTATTCCTAGAGCCTATCCCTTCAAGGAGCTCAAGGGTGAGTCTAGTATGCTTATTAGAGATTCTCTTTCTTGGCAGGCTATGAACTTCAATTTTTTCCAGCACCATGAGACTACTGAAATGTCTGCTTAGATTTTTAGCTTCTTAGCAGCTGCTTTTTACTTGTTTTCTTGGCAACTTGCCTCACACATGTGCAGCTAGAAGCTGGAAAATACCTCAAGGAAAAATTGCACATATAATACCCACTTTACATCTCTGCAGTTAGCTTTTCTTTCAGATCATGAGTTCTCAAGTTGTAGCGTCCTTGGTAGCCCTATCCACCAATTTTCAACTCTCCTGCCAATGAGACTGTTAGAAACTCTTGGCTGCTGATCTTTGTTCAGCATCTATGTTCCACAAAGCAAATTGGCAAATGCCCTGAGGGTGGCAAGTAGAAACTAGTGTAGTGTTCACTTCTGTCTGTTTTTCTTCTTTCCAGCATTTTGGTCTTTCAAGATCGAGGGACATTTGGAAGATGTAATGGAACTCCCACAGGAAAGAGTTTATGTAGAGTAGATTGCAAGAAAACCCAGGGATGATGGTGAGGATTGAGCAGCAAATAGAGGAAAAATTTCTAAAATTACAGAAGTTTCAGCTAGATGAAGCCTGAGAAGGGAGCCTCAGGTAAATTCACAAAAATGCCCATGAGAAAGAAAGAATCAGCTTTGAACATCTGCTTGGCCCAAAGAGCAAAAAACCATCTTAGGGCAGTCCTGATTTACATAAGGGAAGAGTTTCCTTATTCCTTTTTTTCCTCCCCTTTTCCCACACTCCAACCTATACTGAATTAGTAACAACAAATAGATAATGTGGACAAGAGTCGGGGAAAAAAAGAAAAGAAGGATCCAATCCTCCCTTCCCACTAAGAGGCCAGCCTGCATTGTGTTTGTGTCAAAAGTAAACACAATGTCATTGAATTACCTATATTCTAAAATAATTCCCTAGGTTTTGCCATCTCCGCTTCCAATGGGTAAACAACTGTATCACTGAAGCTCAGGTTCCAGTAGGCTCTCTGTGATGGCTGTATGGGGGCTCTTGGAATGCAATTTGAAAGATAGAATGGTTCTTAATGCTTAAAGCCCCATCCCATCTAAAGAGAAACCTTGAAGAACAGAATTGAGCCCAATATGCTGATATATTCTTTTCTGAATTCTAAACTTTTTCCATTCTGGCCTTTGTAATTCTATCTCATTTCTAAGCACAAAATAAATATAGCACTGAAAAAGGTGTTTGTGTCCCAGTGACAAATATAATCCGTGTAATTGTTAAAAGGGAAATTCCAGAATCCCCAGGTGGCCTTGCCTTGTATTAGGCAGGAAGAAGCATTCCCCCAAAGACAGACTTGACTAGAGTCTCGTGTCCCCAGAGGGCCTCACTGGAAGTTAGTCTTTGGAAGTTCTAGCATAAACATACTCCCACCCACCTGGCTCATGTACAGGCCATGAACAACTTGGCTTTTCTTCCCAGCAGAGCAGTTTCTATATGAGTCACTTCTGTCTCCTTATTTTGGACTTTCTGCCTCAAGGGACCTTGAAGATCTGTCCAATACTGTACTGAGAATGCACTCAGCAAACAATGAACAATAGAAAACCTACTAAAAAGACAGTCCCCTCCTCCATGTGGGCCTGGTACTTAGTTCAATGGAAACCAATAACCTAGGCCAAAGTAACACACAGATGCAAACACACAAGGGAATATGTTAGAAGATGAAGGTTTATCTTTCTGAACAAAGAGACTGATCAATTCGGGTCTAGAAAACACAGTGTCCCAATGCTGGGAAGTCCTGGGCAATCTTCCATAGGAGCAGTCATAATCCCTAGACCCAACCTTCGCTTCTGGAGCTGCTGTTGGAGAGCTGCCTGTTATGTACACAATGGACACACTGCATAGAGCTAATACTTGAGAAGAGAAGGCTAAGCAAAAAGATACCAGAGGGCTCACGGTGGTAGAATGGAGCACAAAGGCAGTGGCCTTTCCTATAAGCATCCTTGGCTTGGTCCCAATGTCCTTAGTGAAGGTTTCAAAGTTTTGTCCTGATGCACTGGCATATTACAAATTATTTGGCTCTCTGCCTATTTTCAGATCACCATCATGGAGGAACTTCACTGAACAAGAAATATGTCCCTTCACAAGCCAAGTACAGTAAATGAGTTTTTATGCTTGTGGAGTATTTTTAATATTGTGGGATAAGAAGGGCCTTTCCTTTTCTATCTTAATTTTCTGACTATGCAAACCATTATTAGTATCTTGGGGCCCCTGCAAATAGCTAAGGTCCCTATTGGTGCTTTCTTGACCACGGACTCACTAACATTTATCTGTCTGAAGTGAAAGGTATCTCTAATGATCCCAGCTGACATTTATTCAGTGCTTCTCACTCAGCGATCCCAAAGAGCTCTACAAGCTGATTTACGGGCTGTCCGCGGAGTGGAAGTGAATGGTAATGACCACAGTGATGACGGTGGTGATGGATCACCCAGGCTCTGGTATTTGATATGTCATGTTGTTTCTGGGGCGTTTCCAATTTCCTGAACTTCCCGGTGATTAGAAGCTGTAAGAGAGTGCTCCGTCCATTTCATCTTGCATTTCTCAGTGGAGATGACTCTGATTGGAGCTTTGGGAGGTCTTAATTCTCGGTCCCCCTTACACAAATTTTAGTAATGAGCAGAGGGCAGACATTCTGAAATGCTGCAGAGTTTGTCTGCATTCCTCCTCTTACAGAACGTGGAGACATCCGCTCACCTCCTCTTTTGGAGTGCCCTCAGCCACCTGAAATTCTCTGGGGCTTTTCTGCTCCACAGGGAAAAGGGAGGAGGCAGAAGCCAGGATAAACTGTCAGTTTAGAAGGTTTATGGTGACATAATCAGGCACAGTGCTTTCTTTTTTTTTTCTAAAATCACTTTCTTATTTTATTTTATTTATTTTTTATTATACTTTAAGTTCTAGGGTACATGTGCATAACGTGGCAGGATTTGGTTAACATATGTTATGTTTGTGCCCATTGTTGGATGTGCTGCACCCAATCAACTCGTCAGCACCCATCAATTCATCATTTATATCATGTATAACTCCCCGATGCCAATTCCCTCCCCCCTCCCCACTCCCCATGATAGGGCCCCCAGTGTGTGATGTTCCCCTTCCCGAGTCCAAGTTGGATTCTTCATTTGTTCAGTTCCCACCTTATTGAGTGAAGACCATGCGGTGTTTGGTTTTCTCTTCTTGTGATAGTTTGCTAAGAAATTGATGGTTTCCAGCTGCCTCCATGTCCCTACAAAGGACGCAAACTCATCCTTTTTTATGGCTGCATCACAGTGCTTTCTAATTATTTTTTTTATTTTTTTATTTTTTTTTAAGCCATGGGAAGCCCTGGTCCCTTTTCAAACAAAATCCTTTAGGGTATCAACATGTGAAGCAGATAAAACTGAGCTGTTCCACCCCAGTCCTTCATCCTCACCCCACATTATGGTGGCCCCTGGGACCTGGATGGAAAACCTCTGGCTTCCTGGGGTTCTGGGCTGTGAACTGTACACAGGAGACCTGAATTTCTTTCTAGGGCTCCTCACAGACTTCTGAGTAAATTATTGAATATCTATGTGCTCTCTTTGTCTCATCTCTAAAATAGAGACTAAACAGTCTTCATTGAATATTGCCATTGAGGCTTTTAAAGGTAGGGTGCAGGTATGCCTGAACTATAGTAATAATAGGGGCAATATGATTTCAGGCATATTTCTAAATGCTCTCCTTTATAACCTAATTTAATTCCTATACCCTCTCTATGGGGCAAGTACTATTTAATATTATTATCTCCATTTTTAAATGGTGGAAACTGAGGCACAGAGAGGTTATACACATTTCCCAAGGTCACTCATCTTGTAAGTGGTGTAGGCATGATTCAATGCCAGGCAGCCTGACCCCAAAACCCCTTGATATGAACCCCTGACATTTCCAAAACCCCTTGATATGAACCCCTGACACTTGGTTTTAAAACTTGTTTGCATATTAGAATTGCTTAAAGAATTTAAAAAATTTAAAAAATTTCAGAAGACCAGGCTGCACCCTAGACCAATTAAATTACAGTCTCTGGGTGTGGAACATTACAGCGTTTTTAAAAACTTCATTTATGGATTGAGTTGGGTCCCCCCAAAAAGATACGTTGATGCCCTAAATCTTGATACTTCTGAATGTGACCTTATTCCTAAATAGGTAATTGCAGGATGTAACTGCTTAAGTTAAATGAAGTCATATTGGAGTACAGTGTGCCCTTAATCAATAGGACTGGTGTCCTTATAAACAGATGGCCGTGTGAAGTTGGGGCCTGGTGAGTTGTGAGTGGCCTCTGATTAGAGCACAGCATAGCTAGAGAAGAGAGTGGATGCAAAAGAAAAGAAGTCCAGAATGGTAGGTGAAGGCAATTTTCTTTGGCTCCCAACTTCCCATCTTCTCTTGCTTTCTCTTGTTTTTCTAGTCTCCATCTCAATCTTCTTTGCCACATCATGCATGCCCTTGAAGCATTAGAATTCCTTAAAGCTTCATGGGAGAATGCCATGGGATGATGAAGACAGAGATTGGAGTCATGCATCTGCAAGCCAAGAAATGTACAAGATTGCTGGCAAACCACCAGAAGCTAGGAGCAGGCAAGTAAGGATCCTCCCGTAAAGGTTTCAGAGGGAGCCATGGCCTTGCTGACATTTTGATTTCAGACTTCTATCCTCCAGAATGGTAAGACACTGAATTTCTGTTGTTTTAAGCCATCCAGTTCATAGTATGCTGTTATGGAAGCCTAGAAAACTAATATAGCTTCCCAAGTGATTTCAATGTGCAGACAGGTTTGAGAACCACTGCTGTATTTTAATTTGATTTCTTAAGAACCTACTGTGTGGATGGAGAAAATCCCCTAAGTTATTAGATAACTTAGTCTTGATTAGGGCTGGTGCAAGTAATTTGTCATCCTATGCTAGTACTGGCTGTGCCAACTTCCAAGGCATGGGTCAGTGTTGACCAGGTGTATTTGAGAAGGAAGATGGTTGGCATTAGTGGGGAGTGAGAGAATCACTCCCAGTGCTGCTATTCACAGGGAAAAGTATAGTTGTGGGAGTGACTATGGGTGTAGAGTAAGAGGTGCCTGGCACACGAGAGTTGAGGATGGAAGGGTGCAGAACGAAGGTTTCCTTTACAGCCAGTACAGTATAACACCGCAAAAAAGAAAAAAAAAAAAAGTGGTCATGGGAGATAGAGTGCAGTCAACAAGGTTACCTGCAATCTAGTGATGCAGGCACAGGTGGAACAGAGCCCTATGAGAGACCACTGGGGTGTCTGGAAGAAGAGGATATTTGAATGCCTCGCAGAGAAGGTGATGTTTAGGCCCAAGGGTCAGATTTGATCGCTGATATGGATGAAGGCTGTTCCAGGCACAAGGAACACCTTGTGCTGGTGTTGTGAATGGTCTCTGGTTAGAGCACAGCATAGCTGGGGAGGAGAACTTGGATATAAGAGAAGTCTAGAAAGGTAGATGAAGGCAATTTTCTTTTGGGATTTGAATATCATGATGAACGTTTCTTCCAGCTTCACTTTGTAAGCAAAATGGAGTCAACAGAGGCTTTTGATCAGGGAAGAAACCCTGTCATTAACTTCAACGATCTTAATGACATTTCATAGGGGCCTTCTGTGTCTCAAGCGGAAGTGTCTCATTTAATTTTTCCCATGACTTTATGAGATAGGTACTATCATTATCCCAATTTAATGTGTTTAGGAACTGAAACCAAGGATATTTCAGTTACTGCTGAAGGTCACATTGTTAGTAAATACGGAAACCTGGATTTGAAGCCTGGTTATCTGATTCCAGAGCATGTACACTTAACTGACTTATCACTGAGGGTTTCCATCATTGGTGTCAAAGCCCCACTGGCAGTGTGAGGCAGGTGGGTAGTCAATTGCAGGAGGAGAGAACAGGGATAGGCCAGCTATCATAGAAAGTGACTTTAGAATCGTATGAAATATGTCAAAAGAAGGCCAGACAAAATTTAGCAACTGCTTGTATATTGAGAGATATTCCCCTGATTAAAGATAGTTTACTGGGAGAAAGATGATACCTTTTTTGAATTAGAGAATGCAGGAAGAGGTGTACCTTGGGTGGTAGAAGATAAAGAGATGTTTTTGGACATTTTAAAAAAGAAGTACTTACAGAATATCCATGTAGATGTTTGCAAAATACACGGAAATGTAATTTAGTTGTAGCTATGCTGCAAGAGATGGATCAGTGGACCTGATTCTGAGAATTTACAATCAGGATTGTGGAGACAGTGTAAGTGTGGTACTTAAATCCATAAGCTCTTGAACTCAACAGTTGGGTGGAATCCGTAACCACCTGTTTATTAGCTGTGTGTCCTTATATAAGCCTCAGCTTCTTCGTCTGCAGAATGGGGATACTAACTCAGATTCATATTTCATAGTACTGTGCGGAAGATGAAATGAGAGGAGCCATGTGGAGCACTTGGCACAAGACAAATGTTTAAGAAACAGGCATTGCATTTGTTTTTGCTTCTTGTAACCCAGAAAGATGCCCCTTGGCGATGCACCTCACTCTTCGTCTCTTTTCCCTACCAAGACCTTTCTGTGTCCACATTAGAACTTAGTTTTCCTTGTTTAATCTTTCAACATAGCAGCTTCCTTTATCTTAAAGCTCAATTTCTCTACTAACCCAGCATAATCTTTTTTTTTTTTTTTTTTTGACAGTGTTGCTCTGTCGCCCAGGCTGGAGTGCAGTGGTGCCATCTCTGCTCACTGCAAGCTCTGCCTCCCGGGTTCACACCATTCTCTTGCCTCAGCCTCCTGAGTAGCTGGGGCTACAGGCACCCGCCAGCACGCCCGGCTAATTTTTTATATTTTTAGTAGAGACAGGGATTCACCGTGTTAGCCAGGATGGTCTCAATCTCTTGACCTCGTGATCCGCCCGCCTTGGCCTCCCAAAGTGCTGAGATTACAGGCATGAGCCACTGCGCCCGGGCAACCCAGGATAATCTTTTAGTGTTTCCTTTTTTCCTTTTTCTAAACTCAGTGTGGATGTGATTTTCTCCAGTGTAGCCACCTTACTTCATGGGGTTATGTGCCTTAGACTGAGGAGGGGACCAGGCAGCCCACGTTGCTCCATTCCTCCAGTTACCTTTAATGGTACAGCTCATTTGTTTATTTCACTAGTTACCTCTGAATATCCTTAGGAAACAATTCAGGAATTTTCTTTGTATGCCTCACAAGCAGTGTCTGGTATGTAACAGATATACATGTAGAACAGATATGAATAATAGTTGCTCTTCTTAGGCAGGATTGAGTGGAATCAGATAACAATAAGAAAAACCTAAGACTGGTTTCCTACTCTTTTAGTACTACAAGTGTCTATAACAAAGGAGAGGAGTGTGGAGGAAATGAGTTATTATCATGTCAATTATGATGCTAAGAGAAAGAAAAAGAACTTTTTACCCTGGAGAAAATAATGGACATGTTGTGTGGGTAGGGTCATCTGTCCCTGATGGTTTGGGGGCTGTTGTTAGAAACCAGTTTGAAAGAACGATTGTGTGGGCTTCTACAATAGCCTCATAAATGAGGTCCTTTTCAGGATTGCTCCTTTTTTCAGTCCATGCCAATCCCAAGCATTGCCTCAGTTTTGGCCAGGCGCAGTGGCTCATGCCTGTAATCCCAGCACTTTGGGAGGCCGAGGCGGGTGGATCACCTGAGGTCAGGAGTTCGAGACCAGCCTGGTCAACATAGTAAAACCCCGTCTCTACTAAAAATACAAAAATTAGCTGGGTGTGGTGGCAGGTGCCTCTAATCCCAGCTACTCGGGAGGCTGAGGCAGGAGAATTGCTTGAACCCGGGAGGTGGAGGTTGCAGTGAGCCAAGACTGCACCATTGCACTCCAGCCTGGGCAACAAGAGCGAAAAATACTCCGTCTAAAAAAAAAAGAAGAAGAAAGAAAAACAAAAACTCAATACTTTATCAAGTTACCCTCCAGCTAAAAATATTTGTATGACTTCCCTGTGCCTAAAGAAGTGAGTACCAAAGCTTTTCAGTAGTCATCAAAGTGCTCTGCCCTCAGCTCCATCTCATCTCTCCACCCTTCTCTTTCCCACAGCCCTTCCATCCAGTGCGTCAGAGCTTCTTGCTACTCCTCATTCCCACCTCTATGTGTGGCATTTATCTTTGTACTACACACAAATATCCTGTGGAGTCAGCATCCATTTGCTGAGTGATCAGCAGTCTTTAATTCTCTCATGCACTTTGCCTCCTAGATCAGCCCTACCCACTTGCCCTCTTGGCCTCCTTACTTTTCACAGACCCACGGCTTGCCTGCCTCCTACCCTACCTGAATACTCAAGTTAAAACTTAGATCATTTGCAAAAGATCAATAAGCAAACTAATGAAATACATGTAATTAAAAAGAGAGTGTGGTCTGCAATGTTAAACAGTGGGTTGAGGGTGAAGGCTGTAGCCTTTGGGCTTTAGCTTTTCATAGCATCTGGCTCAAGGTGGAGTAGACTCTGTGAGAGCTGCAACCTTCTAGGGGCCAAGCCTACATCACTGGTAATGTAAAGGGCTTTAGAGAGGAGGTGTGAAGAATATCCTCATGATCTGAGAGAGTAGGACTCCTTAAACATTTAATGTAGTAACAGGAAGGAGCTTGAGAGAATCTTGTTCAGTAATTATTTGTGATCCTTCTGACTGCCTATCTGAGTCATTCTATCCACCAGTCAACTGGAATTTACCAGATTTCTCTGATCCTGATTGAGTTGATTTATATGAACTATAGTGAGTTTCTTTTTGGACACAATGCTCCATGGAATTAATCAAACTTTGGGTTTGTCTACGATAATCAGTTCGATAGTTGCTTTCTGCCCAAGGATGACTCCTTGCCTTCATTAAATCTGAAGGTTTCAGGTTTTGTTAGCACATGCCATCTCAATCAATGCAGGCAAGTGCAGCTGTCTCCTAAATGAGGCTGTCAAGCCAAGGCCCCAATAACCATTGGTTACTAAATGTTTAATGATCTGCTTTGTGTGTCACAGCACCCTCATCACATTCAGTCTAGGGCCTTGAACCTTACCTTAAAAAAATACTCTTTTCTAAAATCTATCCTGTTACTTACCATTTTTATTTTCCTTTTTCAAGATGTTGTTATAATGCATCAGCACACTGCACTAGGAAATACAAAGTGGGACCCGAAAGCTGGCAGAGCTGAGAACCATCAGCTCCATGGCACCTTCTGCCTCCAAGAGGGTAGCATCTCCTTCATATGCTGCCTATTAGTGCTGTTTACCAAATGTTCTCATCTTTCTTCATTCCAAGTATGTGCATGATATAATTGTATTTCCTGACTCCCTTTCTGATGGAATCATGTGACTAGGTTTGGTCAATGAGCTGAAAAGATAAGCAACATGTGTCACTTCTTTGCTGGAGCATTAAGGTCAACATGAGACTCTTCCAGGTTCAATTTTCCCTTTGCTACTGTATCAGCCTGGGTTCTTCAGAGAAACATATATATTGTAAGGAATTGGTTCACACAGTTATAGAGGCTGAGAAGTCCCAAGATCTCTGGTTGGCAAGCTGGAGACCCAGGAGAGATAATGATGTATGTTCCAGTCTGAGTCTGAAAGCCTGAGAATGAGGAAAGCCAATGGTATAAGTTGGAGTCTAAGTTGGAGTTTAAGGCCGAGGACAGATGACTGATGTCCCAGGTTAAAGACATTCAGGGGCCAGGCGCAGTGGCTCACACCTGTAATCTCAGCCCTTTGGGAGGCCGAGGTGGGTGGATCACTTAAGATAAGGAGTTTGAGACCAGCCTGGCCAACATGCTGAAAGCCCATCTCTACTAAAAATACAATAAATAAATAAATAAATAAATAAATAAATAAATAAATAAATAAATAAATAAGCAAGCTGGGCATGATGGCAGGAGCCTGTAATCCCAGCTACTCAGGAGGCTGAGGCAGGAGAATTGCTTGAACCCAGGAGGCAGAGGTTGCAGTGAGCTGAGATTGTGCCATTGTGCTCCATCCTGGACAACAAGAGCAAAACTCCGTCTCAAAAAAAAAAAAGAAAGGACAATCAGGCAGAGAGAGGGCAAAGACTCCCTTACTCATACTTTTGCTCTTATCTAGAGCCATCTATCTATCTAGGGCTCAGATTAGATGAGGCCCACTCACACTGGGGAGGGCAATCTGCTTTACCCAGTCTACTGGCTAAACATTAATCTCATTTAGAAACATTCTCACAGATAAACCTTGAATAATGTTTGACCACATATCTGGGCATCCCAGGCCCAGTCAAGTTGACACATACTTGGCATCCACATGAATCTTCCTAAACCATGCTTAATCTCCAAATAAAGACAATAACAAGACTATAATTCCACCCAACATGACACAACTATCCTACATACAACTGAAAACACAGTAACCTCTTCCCCAGAAAAAGAGGTAAAATCCTTGAGTGATGTTTACCCTTCTCCTTGATATCCCATACATGAAATAGTATGACGTATAATTAACAATACTTAAATGTTATGATATAAAATCAGTACAGCTTATGCTAAACAATAAGGGAATAAGAGGAAAGAAAACAAAGATTTTTACTCAGTACACACACACACATGTATATGTATATTTACAGCAAAATAAAAAGGAAATACTCAGGAAAATTACAGTCCTCATTTCTGTAACTGGTTATGTGGTCGTAGCTGCTGCTTTTAACTATCTTCTTCCACTATCCATTCTGTATGCCTTTGCCCTCTGCAAATGCCTCGGTTAGTCATCATTTTTCATCTGGTGGAGCTGTCCAAACCCTTATTCCTGAAGGATCTGGATTGTTGTGTTTTCTATTGACTTTAATCCCAGGGCGTGGTGGTACTAAGAGATGCCTTCAGGGATCTTCTATATTCCAGACATACTCTTATTTACCTCCATTATATAGTAGCTGCCCAATTGACCCATGTTAGTCAGGATCAATCGCCCCAGCCACCACAGTCACTTTCTTCTTTGCTTGCTGATTCAAAGGCATGCAGAGTTCCAAGTGGCCAGTGGCAGTGTGAATTTTCAGTTCAATGGAGTCAGTGTTTTGTTTCCTTTTAGAAGCGTTCCTTCCTTTAGAACTAAGACCTCTAGGCTAGCCGAACATTTTACTAGTAGGTCACTGAGGGTAATAGTGAGTGGTGCCACTCCCATTTCTGCCCCTGCATTCCTGAACCTGTGAAGCCTGGCTTTGGGAGAAAAAGCACCATATAATAGATGCTGATTCAGAGCATGCAGCCTTCAGGAGAATCTTGCCCCGACCTGCATAGTATTGCTACCTAGCTGGTATAACTGAGTCTTTGAAAGGCTATTTTACCATTCTATTCAGGATGGTAGAGAATAAGGTAAGGCCATGAATTCTATGACCATGGGCCCTGGGCCTGAGCAGGCCCTGAAGGCACAAGTAAGTTACATGAAGATGTGGTCCTGGGCCCAGCACTGCACGTCAGCTGCTGTCAAGTGAGTTCTTCAACCAGAAGCTATGATGTACGTAATACAATGATGATAGATAAGGCACTCCATAAGCCTTTTTGGCAGAAGCATTATGTGCAGGGAAGGCAAACCCATATCCAGAGTCAGTGTCTATTCCAATAAGAACACATGTAACCTCTTCCATGATGGAAGTGATGCAGTGATATCAACTGCCCTCCAGGTAGCTGTCTGACCACATCAGGGAATGGTGCTATATTGTGGACTCAGTATTGGTCTCTGCTGTTGGCAGATTGGACACTCAGCAGTAATTGTAGCTGGATTGGCCTTAGTGAGTGAAAATCATGTTTGCTGAGCCCAGGGATAATCTACATCCCTGCCACCATGGCCACTTTGTTGATGTCTTATTGGGTCATGAATAGGATGGCTGGGAAAATAGACTGACTAGTATCCGCAAAATGGGTCATCTTATCCACTTGACTATTAAAATCCTCCTCTGCTGAGGTCACTTTTTGATGAGCATTCACATGAGACACAAATATAGTTCCATTTTTTGTGCATTCGGAGAGGTCTATCTACATATCTCTTTCCCAGATACCATTGCCACCAACTTGCAAATCATGTACCTTTTAAGTCCCTGACCAGTCAGTAAAATCATTGGCTACAGCCCATGAATTAGTATATAATTACATGTCTTGCGATTTCTCCTTCCAAGCAAAATATGCAACCAGGTACATTGCTCAAAGTTCTGCCCACCAGGAGGATTTCTCTTCACGACTGTGCTTCAGGGATATCTTAGAAAGGGGCTATAGTGGCACAATTGTCCACTTTTAGGTGGGACCTGCATATCATGCAGAGCCATCTGTAAACCAGGCCTAAGCCGAGTCTTCTCTTTCTCCATCAGCTGATCCTAGGGAACTGCCCATGAGGGTGTAAGTGCAGGCTGGGAGAGAGAAGGCAACGTAGCAAGAGTGGGCACCATGGGAATTTGGACCACATCTTCATGTAACTTACTTGTGCCTTCAGGGCCTGCTCAGGCCTGATTGTGTATATACCATCTGTTTGATGGTGGAGTGCTGCTGTGTATGTCCAACTTTATGACTTGGTGGGTCAGATGGCATTCAGTTCATGATGGGTAGCTCAGGTTGCCTAGTAACCTGGTGGCCCATGGTTAAGCATTTAGTTTCTACTAAGGGCCAGTAGTAGGTCAAGAACCGTTTCTCAAAAGGAGAGTAGTTATCCACAGATGATGGCATGTTTTGTTCTAAAATCTTGAGGGCCTGAACTACAGTTTACCTATAGGGGCCTGTCAAATGCTCCAAACAGCATCTCCATTTACCACTGACACCTCAAACACCATTGGATCTGCTGGATCATATGGCCCAAGTGTCAGAGCAGCTTGCACAGAAGCCCGGACCTTTTGCTGAGCCTTCTCTTATTCTTAGCCTCATTCAAAATTGGTAGGTTTTGGGTCATTCAATGAATGGGGTGGAGTAAGATACTCAAATGAGGAATGTGTTGTCTCAAAACGTTAAAAGAGACCCACTTGGCAATTTGACTTTTTTTTTTTTTTTTTTGGTTGTAGAGGAGGGGAGGTCAACTGCAACAACTTACCCTTCACTTTAGAAGGGATGTCTTGACATGCTGCACACCATTGAACTCATACGAATTTCACTGAAGTGGAAGGTCCCTGAATTTTGTCATAGTTTTCGCACCCTCTGAACATGCAAATGTCTTATCAATAAGTCTAGAGTAGTTGCTACTTTTTGTTCACTAGGTCCAATCAGCATATTGTCATCAGTGTAATAGACTGGTGTGACATCTTGTAGAAAGGAAAGGCAATCATGATCCTTGTGAACTAAATTATGACATAAGGTAGAGAGTTGATATACTCCTGAGATAGGACAAGGTATATTGCTGGCCTTGTCAGCTGAAAGCAAACTGCTACTGGTGGGCCTTATAAACAGATATGGAGAAGAAGGCATTTGCCAGATCAATAGCTGCATACCAAGTACCAGGGGATGTGTTAATTTGCTCAAGCAACGACACCACATCTGGTGCAGCAGCTGCACTTGAAGTTAACACCTGGTTAAGCTTGTAGTAATCCACTATCATTCTCCAAGACACACCTGTCTTCAGCATAGGCCAAATAGGTGAGTTGAATGGGGATGTGGTGGGAATCGCTACCTGTCTGTGTTCTCCAGAGAAACAGAGCCAATATGATATCTCTATCTATATATCTACATCTACATCTATATGTCTATATACATGTTTATTACAAGGTATCAGCTCATACAATTATGAGGGCTGACAAATCCCATAATTTGCCATCTGCACACAGGGGACCCAGAAAAGCTGATGGTGTAGTTCCTGTTGGAGTTCAAATGCCTGAAAACCAGAGAGCCAATGGTTTATATTCCAGTTCAAGTCTAAAGGCCTGAGAACTGGGAATGTCAATGGTGAAGTCCTAGTCCAAGGGCAAGAGAAAATCCAGGTCTCTGCTTTAGTAGTCACGCAGAATGAATTCTCCATTCCTCTGCCTTTTGGTCTACTCAGGACCCCAGTATTTTGGCTCATGTCCACCCACATTGGGAAGGGCAATCAACTTTATTCAATCTACCAACTCAAATGCTATTCTCTTCTGGAAACACTCTCACAGACACACCCAGAATAATGTTTAATTAAATATCTGGACACCTCACGTCCCACTCAAGTTGACACATAAAATTAATGATCACGTCACTTCTGATCTTTCAAGTCCTTGATGGTGGCACTAATCTCTGCAATTCTTCCAGGAATGAAGTACAAAGTTGAGTATCTCAAATCCGAAATCCAAAATGCTCCAAAATCTAAAACTTAAACTGACCTGAAGCTCCAAGGAAATGCTCATTGGAGCATTTTAAATTTTAGATTTTCAAATTTGAGATGCTGAACCAGTATGTATAATGCAAATATTCCAAAATTAAAAACAAATCCCAAATCAAAAACTCTTCTGGTCCCAACCATTTTGCATTGCAAATGCAGGGATACTGCATTTGAATTGCATTTGATTTACTATTTTTCTATGTAGAGGCAGTTCTAGTGGCTTCCACTTGGCATTTCCCATCACAACAGCCCCCACTTTACAGGTCATGGAGTCAGTGTGGTGATTTTGCCACATGCAGAGTAGACCTACTCCAATTATGCATTCTGAAACTGAGGAAAGGCCACAGGATAGGTTTAGGGACTCACTGGATCCACTGTGGGATGGACCTGAGCTAAAATTCTCTTTATCACCTGACCTCCATAAGCTCCTGTTCGAACTAGAGAGCCACAGTGACATTTCGAATTTTCTGGAATCAGCATCAGTTCAGAGACAGTGTTCAGTAGTCCCTGAAAAGCCTGATTATTTCTTGTATTTTCCCAATGTACAGTTACCCTAGTAAAAGGCAATAGGAATGTCCCCATTCCTACTTACAGAATCCTTTGGGAAATGCTGGGAGAAAGATTAACAGTACACATTTTTGGTAGTGTACATGGTCCTTCCTTGAGGGGACTCAACCTTCCATTTATTCAAAGGGTTTTGGGTCTATAAACTGGCTCAAGTCTGGTAATTGATTGAGGGGCTATGACACTCTTATTATGATTTGAGTTAGACGTTTGTTCACTTGATCTAGAACTTTTCTGCTTATACAGATCAAGTAAGAATTTAGTGGGCACTATCTATTTCACATTTAGGAACACAGTCATTAACTAGCTAACACCATAGATCTGAGTAAGTCAGACTATTCTGATTGCTGCTTTGACCCTACTATTACAGTTACCACACCTGCTTTACCTTTGGCAATTGAATGCTGCCACTTGGCTTCTGCCACCCCATCCCATTACATTTAGATTTTCCAGTTCTGTCTGCAGTCCATATTATCAGTTCTGACCTACAGAGAAGTGATCGCAGAACTCAATGAGGATGCTGTGTTTCCCATCACAAATTTACTTCTCACAATAGTGGTGAAAGATGTCTTGTTAGAGACCCATCTAACTCCCTGAGCTGCAACATTAAATGCAGAATCTCTGCTTGGTGGACTCTTGTCAATAAATTCAGACTGATCTAATTTAATGTCCCTTCCACCATTATCCCACACCTTTAATATCCATTTCCACATATTAACCCAGATTTCTGGCTGTATAAATTAGAAAACTCAAGTAGTTCTGGAGTATAGCACATCTCCTCATGGGTCATACTTTTTACCTCACCTGCAGGGGCCTTTTGTGACTTGAGTCTAGTTATAGGTCAAGAATCAAGGAGAGGTAGTAGAGGTAGGTCCTGAGGAGAATCAGTATTGTCTTCCATGGCAACTGCCTCAGAGGAGGCCATTATAGTTTCCTTGGGCAATGAGGGATTACTCCCCTGAGATGAGATTGGAGAAGCCACTATCCCACTCCCAGTGAGGGTGCTTCTACTGGGGATGAGGAGGTCACTTCCACTGGCGGTGGGAAAGCCTCTTTCACTGCAAAAAAACTCATCACAATTTAAGGGCTCAATGTCCCCACCTTCATCAGGGTCTTCTCACATGTCTCCATTCCTGCTTACAGAACCTCATTCTTTGCTGATCAATACTCTTACTCTAACAGTAGATACCCTGTGAAGCTGGGAGTTAAATTTGTATTGTGATTCAGCCAGTCACAGGATGAGATTCTACATTGGATTTTCAGCAATCTCAGCCCTGTGGCTACAGGAGATAAGGGTCTCCTTCAGAGCACACATAGATCTCTTCAGATTAGTTATGCCTGAGCTGGAAATTCAAGTCCCTGAACTCATCTTTGTCTTTCACCACTTTGTTCAGCAATATCAGGAGCAATCAGCCAATTTAATAGTAATATTAATTAGTTTTCCAAAAATGTTCAAAAGTATCATATACACAGTCACCCAACTCGTTATTCTTATAAATGGTTAGTTAGGAGTATCCGGTGACGATATTTTGTGTCTCTATTTCCTGATCACCCTATGGCCTATCATTGCATTCTTTACTACTGGAAATAGAGTTACTAGTGTCTTTAGATCTAATTGGATTAGAGACCCAATTCCAGAAACTCTAGAACAAATTTGGAAAACTCATCCTTAAAACTCTGTTCCTCTAGAATCACTCTTGGTACCTAAATTTGTATTAGTCTGTGTTCTCCAGGGAAGCAGAAGCATCTCTCTCTCTCCCTGCCCCCCAACACACATATAATGTTTTGTATATAAAATATATATATATATAACATAAAGAGGTTTATTATAAGGAATTATCTCATGAAGTTAAAGAGGCTGACAAGTCCCAAGGTCTGCTGCTGGCAAGTTGGAGGCCCAGAAAAGCTGATGGTTTAGTTCTGGTCTGAGTCTGAAGGCCTGAGAATCAGGAGAGCTGATAGTGTCAATTCCAGTCTGAGCCACAGGCCAAAGATAGCAGAAGACTGATGTTCCAACTTAAAAATAATGAGTCAGCAAGAGCGCAAGTGTTCCTTTACTCAGACTGCTCTATTCGGGTCTTCAATGGACTTCATGACTTTACTCAGTCTGCAGATTCAAATGCTAATCTCTTCAGGAAATGCCCTCACAGACACACCCAGAATAATGCTTAACCAGATATCTGGGCATCCTGTGTCCCACTCAAGTTACATATAAGACTAACCATCTCAGCTACTATGACTGACAATTCTTTAGACTTGGCAGCTCTGTCAGCCTTGGCCATAGTGATGATAGCAGAGATTTAGAGCAGAGCCCCCAGCCAACCTACTACAGGCAGGTAGCATGAATAAGAAATGAACCTCTATTGTTTCTAGCTACTGGTGTTTTCCAGTTTTTGTTACTGTAGCATAACTTAACTTCTCTCAGTGAGATAGGCTGCAAGATAATAATTTGAAGAAACTCTTGTAAGGTGTGTAAGGAACACATTACTAATATACTCTTGCTAATCTGACGACTCCCAGATTTACATTCCTAACTCATACTTTTTATCTGGGCTCACACTTACCTGTCTAACTGCCCTCCTTGACATATCCATTTGGATGTCTCAAAAGATGCTTCAAAATCAGGCCTGGGGTGAACTTGTGAATATTTCCCAAACCTGGAGTGTTTCCAGTCTTGCGTCACCAGTAGCACCAGTCTGGTCTGTTATTTCAGTCAGTGTCATCATAAACTTGTCTCTTATTTCATGGGAAATCTAATGAGACATAATCTTTTCATCACAAAAGCTTGATGATTCTACCTGCAGAACATAGCTTGTCTCTCTCTGCCCATCTCCATCTTCACTGTCAACATTCTAGTCAATGCCACCACTACCCATCATTTAGATTACTGCAGTGGCCTCCAACATTCTCTCCATCTCTCTTCTGTCTTTTCAACGGACACTGCATAATAACCAGAAAGATCTTCAAAAAATGTGAATAAGATCTTGTTTACACCCTTATTGGCTGCACATTAAAACTTAGAATAAATATACAAATTTCTTAATGTGGCCTACAAGGTCCTGTGTGATCTGGATTCTCCTACCTCTCCAGCTTCATCTCTTACCTCTCTGGCCCTGACAACACTGACCATCTCTCAGTTGCTAGAACAAACCAAGTCTTTCAGGCATCAGGGGCTTTACTCTTGCTGTTCCCTGTGAAATTCTCTTTTGTTGGCCTACAAATTGCTTATTCCTTCCTATATCTTAGTCTCAGCTAAGCAAGATGAATAAGCTCTAGAGATCTGCTGTAGAACACTGTACCTATGGTCAATGACACTGTACTGTACACTTAAAATTTGTTAAGAGGGTAGATCTCATGTCAGTGTGTTTATTACAATAAAAAGAGTAGGTCTCATTGTTATTTTCCAATTATTCCTATTTATTTCTTTGAGAGTACTTATCACAACCTGCAAATTCGTTTAATTCACTTAATTCATTTTTTATGTGTGCATTGTTATTTTCACTAGAGTGAAATCTTCAAGGGGACAAGAATCTTGTCAATCTTGTCATCATGACAATCCTGGTATCCTGTGAAATGAAAATATATAGAATGTTTTCATAACATGTTTGAATGAATGAATGAGTAAATCCTTATTTCACAAATGAAGATAAGACTTAGGAGGCACATGACTTGCCCAAAATTACACAGTGAGTGGCAAGGCTGGGTCTCCAGTTACATTTTCGAACCCTGCAGTCTGTGCTTTGATTCCACATAACACAGACTTTCATGTTGTCACTTGAAAAGCAGAAAAAGGTAATGTTCTTGAAATCCATTTTTTACCAGAGTCCTGTGTATGCTTCCTTTTTCCCTCACCTCTAAAACGGGTGGCTTTGCAACACCAGCAGCCTGGCTAGTTTATTCATTTTTCATATTATAAAATGTTATTAAACTGCACCACACAGATAAGTGCTAGAAAAATTGCCAGGTTATTTTCCTAACATAAAATTAGCCAATTTGCCTGTGTATGGGATTGGAAAGGCTGCAAAGAATCCCATTCAAGTGATTAACCTCTTAGTTAATAAAAGCAACAATTTCGTGTGTATAAATAATATAATAAAAGGAACATTCATATGAAAGTTGTGTAGCCCTCCCCTTCCTGTGTTCATCTCCTTAATTGGTAAATAATTCATCAAACTCTGAAATGAATTGTGTTCCCACCCACATTTCTTCATCCAATTATCATGAAATAGGAAAGCAGGCTCTTTCTCCCTTTGGAAGGCATGAGATAATGAAATTGTTCAGGGCTTTTCTGAGCCTGTGCTAGGCTAGATATAGAACCCAGCTGGCATGGGCCTTGTTGGGTAACTGAGCAGTGCTTCTTGAGACTCAGAAGAACTGAGCTTGTCCTTTCAGTTTGACCTCCTGCACCCAAAGTTCATGTATTTATCTTTCCACTAGAGTGGCCATAAATATTACCTGTTGTGAGTGTGACTTTCAATAGAAGAAAGAGTTGTGTGAAAGAAACCAGTTGGCTGAAAATTTTAATATGACTTTTGCATCAAATGAGTTGCACAGATCCATTTTTACAATGCTGATGAGCCACAATTCCTGGACACAGAAATGTCCTTTTATGTTGTAAATTACGTAAGATTATTGCTGAAAGTTTCTTGTGGGAGCTATAATTTTTTCCCCTTTGGACTTCTTCATGTGTGGAAAAAACCCTACATTAGATATAAATTAATATACTCTTGGGCTGATGACCTTTGGTTTTTTGCCTTTTACCTTTAAATTAAGATAGAATAATGCCCAACATAGTGTAATTTGCCTTTGCAAAACTCTTATATGCATGTCCCTATAATTCCCAAGGATGGTCTTGCTAATAAATCCCATTAAAAAATCCCTTTTTTGAATCGTTTTCGTTCCTCTCATGAGTTCTGTTTAGAATTTTATCACTATCATATGCAACAGCTTTAACTTTGTTGTAGATAGATCACAGAGGTTGTGTACTGAACTTACAATAGCAGTGTTTATACCTGGGGTTTCTTTATTTTCCCTCCAATGCATTAGAGTTTTATGGAAAAAGATAAAACAGTTACTGCCTCCTTTACCGCAGCTTTTTGAATAGCCTCTTCAGCTTGAAGTTTATGGATGCCGAAAAGTCATCTTAATTTGCAGATTGTGGAAGCACTGTTTTCTGGGCCTTAGTCTATAGTCAAGCAAAGGGGGAAATGGAAATGTCAGCAGCAGCATTTATGATGGACTCGGTGGGGAAACTCTTCCTTTTGAGTCAAGATGGTGCAAATTACCCAAGTGGGCTGGTGAAATGTTGTGAATGAGATTCAGCTGTGAGCTTTCATTCTTCTTCATTGCGTCAAGTGGTCAATTGCAATATTCAGCTTTACCTTTTGTACAGTTTGAAGTTGTAGAGTATACTTTTTCCTTAAAAATGATAGCTTGAAGACAAGACATTTTAATTCCTCTCCAAAAATGTTCCCTTCTCTTTTCAAATAAATAAACTATTCTTCACTCTTGCTTGAGAGACGGTATTGTGAAATTCTGGTTATTTCTGCTACTTACGGCTGTTCTACAGAGACAAAGACATTTCTGTAGAAATGAACAAAGGGAAAAGAACTATACTGAAATTGGATTGACTGGACTTGCTCAAGCAACTATGTCTTAATCTTAATTAACCAGCTTTTGACATCTGGATGCAGGAATTGCCGGCTCTGTCACATGAGGACTTTATAATCAGTGTCCTCGGGGTGGCTATCCTGAGAATTTTTCTCTGTAGAGCAAATTCTTTCTATCAGACACTGTACACAATATCCCAATCCACAGCAGTGAAACTTTGATCAAGGTCAGGACAAATGGACTTGGAGGAATTTCTAGTTGAGAAGGGCAGCTATTGTTTGTGTGTGTGACTGGCAGGAGAGCAGCTTTTCTTTATTTGGGAAGGGCATACTCTCAGAGCAAGGTGCAGATTTGGGGGTGGTCTTCCCATGGCATGCTGAGCACGAAGGGCTGCCTGTCTAGCCAGACCGGCCAGCAGAAACAGCTTTTATCTCTTCAGATCCATCTCCAATCTGATGATCAGCAGTGCTCGGCAAAGGATTTGAGAAGAGACACTCTGCTGCAAACAAGCCCTTTTCCTAAGCAAGATCATGAAACACTCAACACTTGTAACGTTGATTTTGGTGGTCCTCTCCCAGACCCCCAATCTCCCTCCTCCTGCCAGGTTTCCACCTCTCTTGGTTGCTTTTTCTCCTTTTACCTCATCTTCAAAATCTAGCTAGCCATCGTCCTGATGCTTTAAAAGTCCTGATCTCACCGCCTTGATAGTAGAAAGGGACCAGGGAACTAACATGTACCAACCTTCTATGGTAACCAGCCCTTGTTTAAGAAGATACAGCTGTCCTTGCATTTGAGCCGCGGTTACACATATGAGCTATCTCTATTTTATGGATGAGAACACTGAGTTTCCAAGTTGCCTAACAGCACAGAGCAAGTAGAGTCAGAATTGGAATGAAGTGTCTCTGACTTCAAGGGCTATGCCCAACCAACCCTTTCTACTATCATCCCCACAAGGTTAACATAATTTCTGAAACCCAGTTAAAATTCACTTATTCACATATAACATTTTATAGGGTAAAGTTTTCAGTCTGAGACAGGTTGACAGGGGAGAGCTTTCTGATCAGACTAACTTCAGACTCAGAAGGCAGGGGGTCCCTCAAATCCTTCCATGTGGCAGACTGTCTCCTCTGTCTTTACTCATAGGTCCAGTTTTGACAGGGACCAGGTCATGACCAAAAACAATGTGGCTGATTTTGTATAATTTCTGTTTCATTGGGTGACATTTTGCCCTGCTTTCTGTGACTCTGATATTTCATGTAGATTTACACCTTTGTCTTCCTAACTCAGGCCCTATTCATCCACCCCAGAAATTACCTGGACTGTCCTGTTCTGACATAGCCTGGTTCTCTACCAGTGGTCTCACCTAGTACCCTTTGGCTCTGTTGTAAGTATGTGGTTCATTTACAGTCATGTTTCCATTGTCTCACTGTTGTAATCTTCTAAAACTCTGCCCAGTCTTTTTTCACGGTTCCTTATTCCTTTTTCCGCCCATTACTTTTGTGCTATTGGCTCCATCTTCCTTCTTGCATTCTCCAATATTGACATATACTTTTTTTTTTTTTTTAATACCTGATGGATGCAACAGGGTGTTGAGTGGGATTTTTCTCGTGGTCTGAGAGCTAGAACCCAAACCTGACAACAGGTATGCATTAATTGTCTTCATCTTCTAAAGGGATCTGTATTAGTCTGCTCCAGCTCCATAACAAAGTACCACAGACTGGGTGGGTTATACAACAGACATTTATTTCCTCTCAGTTATGGAGGCTAGAAGTTCAAGATCAAGGTGCCAGCAGGGTTAGTTTCTTGTGTAGCCACTCTCCTTGGCTTGCAGACAGCCATGTTCTCACCGTCTTTATGCGGTCTTCCCTCTCTGTGTGTCTATGTCCTTATCACCTTTTCTTATAAGGACACCAGTCATATCGAACTAGGGTCCACTCAATGGCCTCATTTAACTTTAATTACCTCTGTAAAGGCTCAATCTCCAAATACAGTGACATTCTGAGGTACTGGGGGTTAGGACATGTGAATTTTGAGGAGACACCATTCAGTTCATAACAGGATTCAATGGCAAATGTGTCTGGATAGCTCCTTGGGGCTTCGTAAAAGGTGACCATGCTGGTGGGGCATGGTGGCTCATGCCTGTAATCCCAGCACTTAACGGAGGCCAAGGCAGGTGGATCACCTGAGGTCAGGAGCTCAAGACCAGCCTGGGCAGCATGGTGAAACCCCATCACTACTAAAAATACAAAAATTGGCTGGGCGCAGTGGCACATGCCTGTAATCCCAGCTACTCGGGAGGCTGAGGCAGGAGAATCACTTGAGCCTGGGAGTCAAAGGTTGCAGTGAGCCGAGATTGCACCATTGCACTCCAGCCTGGGCAACAGAGTGAGACTCCGTCTCAAAAAAAAAAAAAAAAAAAAAAAAAAAAAAAGAAAGAAAAAAAAAGTGACCATGCCCTTTGTGCTACTTTCATAATCATTCCACCCCACACATATGTAGGAGAAAATCACTGGGTGAGTAAGTGAAGAGGGGACAGGGAGGTGATCAACTGGAGTGCAGTATTTGTGGTAAAGATATTTCCTCTTCCTTTCCTGTGGGGGTGCGGACCTCCTTTGCCTACAAGCCACATGAGGGAAATACCAAGAAAATTACTGGTACGAGTTGGATGTGCCTGTAAGGAGCGGTGGCTGTCATCCCAGCCCCAGCTCGGTGCTTGCAGAGTCTGCTCTGGTGCTTTCTGGTGGAGAGGAGTTGAGCATAAGAGAAAGCTCTTGAGAAGGACAGCTACTGTCTTTGAAGTTTGGAGGTCCCCATGACCTAGTGACCAGTGCCCATTTTGATTTCCCTTTAACCTTCAAAGGCACGAAGCTTGCTGGGATAAATAGCAGAAAGACACTGGAAGAAGATGGGGATACTTTTCAAATGCCAATTCCCTGAATCCCTTGGAGGGCACGGGGAATCTTCATTGGTCTCAAGAACTCAAAAGAAGAAGCATGGGGATTAAAAAGGAGGCACAGATCATAAAACATTCAGGTGATTAACAAGAGTTAGCCCTGCCCCCTTCCAGAGAGAAGCTTTGGGGGCACCAAACAGTGGCAGGGACCAAAGAAAGGTATGACTGTCCACACTCTCTGAAGGGGTCCTTCTCAGTATTGGGAACCGCCCCAAGGAAACCATGGACACCATTTACACATTGGGGAGTGTTGCAGAGAAGATGACCCCAAACCAAGCCCGAGGAAGACACTCCCAAAAGTCAGGCAATTATATAAAATAATATTTGCTATCTCTTCCATCTTTCTTTCTGACTTCAGCACATGGGATGGGCTAGAGATCCAGATGGAAGAGGAACGTGAGGTGTCCCCAAAACAGACTAGATCCTCCACTCCAACCCTAAGGTTGGGGAGGAAGACAATTGAGAAGATGATGTAATTGTCCTCTTGGGCTGAAGCCTTGCTGCCTCTTAGTAAGTGGAAAAATTAAATATCAATTTAGAGACAAGATCACAATGTTGGACTATACTGGGATTAGTATTTAATAGCGGAAAATGGCCGGAAAGCTGTGAATTTTGCTGGGCTATTTGAGGTTGAAAATGGAGATTTGACATCAAGGTGAAGGCAGCAACTTGAGAACAATAAAACTGTTGTATCTAAATGCAGTTCAGACCATTCAGTCATAAATTGTATTTGATTGCTGTTGAAAAGCCATAATGAATGTTATTGTTTGGCAAGAATAATTCCCTCGGTCATTCCAAGTCACTGGTTAGATTTTAGGTACAATTGGATTAAAACAGACAATTAGGAAGTGCATTTCTCATTATTTAGGATGGATTTATCTGATTCACAACTTCAGCTGCAAGAGATCAGACTGCAAAATTAGAGATTAGATTGAAATATATTAGATTGAAAATTTCATTTTTTATTTTAGTTTGCCTCCTCCCAGACAGTGTGGTGACGTGGAAGGTGTTAGGGCTCAGAAGATCTGGGATTTACTGGCTCCATCCATAACCACCTATATCAAAGCAGTCATATCTTAGGAACTTATGGTATCTTGATTTCTTTTCATTGTTACCCTAATTCAGTCGGCATTCGCAAAGTCTCTTATGAAGATAGCGGTTTTAGAATTAGACCATGTAGGTTAGAATCCAAGGGCTATAATTTACTGGCTGTGTGATCTTGGTCAAGCTACTTATCCTTTCCGAGGCACTGTTTTCTCATCTTTAAATGTGGATGTGGCAATTGAACTGGGCCACAAAGAATCAGTAGAATCTCTTCTGTAAAATGGAGCATTTGAACTATGTGATGTTTAAAACCTCTTCAATTCTAAAAGCCTATTCTATATAACCCCACAGGGAAGAGAATGGATTTCAACAGAATCATGTGGCTTCAGATTATAAAGAAGAATTTCCAGGTTAGATATCTGACATAATACTTACAGAGGTTCTGAATTTGTCCTCCTAATTAAAAAAATAAACTAGTGATTTGTCTGGTTGGATAACTTTGCTATCATTCTGCTGAAAGTTAGAGATGAAGTAAATCAGTAGTTTTCAAACATGAGTCCAAGAATGGGCAGCATTTGATTCACCTGAGGAGGTTTTTATAGTATTATCAAAATCTCTATATTTGTTGATTTCTTATCTACTTTTTCGGGAGTCAATTACTGAGTGTTAAAATCTCCAACTCTAACTGTGGATTTGTTTAACTATCACTTCTGATAGTTTTTGCTTCAAGTATTTTGGAACTTTATTTTTAGGTGTATACACATTTAGAATTTTTTTTTTCTTAAATTGAACCCTTTTGTCATTAATAAATGTCCCTGTTTATCTCTGTCTTGTCTTGAAGTATACTTTTTCTGATACCTGTATAGCCACTCCAGCTTCCTCCTGATTAGTGTTTGTATAACACATTCTATCCTCTTACTTTTAACCAATATGTATCTTTCTGCTTAAAACTTCATCTCTTTTAAATAGTATGCATTTGGGTCTTTTCATCAGGTCTAATAATCTCTGCCTTTTAATTACAATGATTAATCCATTTAGATATAATGCAATTATTAATGTAGTTAGATTTAAATTTATCATCTTGCAATTTGTTTTCTATTTGTTCCATCTGTTGTTTGCCCTTTTTTTTCCTTCTCCTTTTCTGCCTGCTTTTGGATTATTTTCAGTATTGCATTTTATCTCTACTATTGGTTTATAAGCTATAGATATTTGTTTTATTTTTAAAATTATTGATCTGGATTACCATGTGCATCTCTAATTTATCAGAATCTACCTTGAATTCCCATTATGCCATTTCAGATACACAGAATTTGAAAATATACATTTGCTCCTATTGTAGTCATACTTTCTGTTATGTATGTTATTGATCTAGTTTGAATTTGTGTCCCCACCCAAATCTCATGTCACATTGGAGGAGGGGCCTGGTGGGAGGTGATTGGATCAAGGCAGAAGATTTCCCCCTTGCTGTTCTCGTGAGAGTGAGTGAGTTCTCACGAGTGAGATGTGATGGTTTAAAAGTGTGTGGCACTTCCCGCCTTCCTCTCTCTCTCCTACTACCATGTGAAGAGGTCTTTGGTTTTCCTTCACCTTCTTCCAGGACTGTAAGTTTCCTGAGGCCTCCCAGTCATGCTTCCTGTTAAGCCTGTGGAAATGAGTCAATTAAACCTCTTTTCTTCATAAATTACCCAGTGTCAGGTAGTTCTTTCTAGCAGTGTGAAAATGGGCTAATGCAGTTATAAATTATAAAATACATTGTTAATATTTTTACTTTAAACATCAACTATCTAACAAAGAGATTTTAAAAACAGGTTTGTTGGCCCACATATTTATTGTTTTTAGCACTTTTCACTTTTCTATGTTGAATTGAGTTCTGATATCATTTCACTTCAGCCTGAAGAAATTCCTTTAATAGTTTTGTAGTGCAAGTCTGATGTTGATAAACTCTCTCAGCTAATGTTTATCTAAAGCTATCTTTTCTGTCATTTTGAAAGGTAATTTTAGCTGGATGTAGAATTCTAGGTTGATACCTATTTCTCTTTTGGCAATTAAAAGATGCTATCTCATTGTCTTTTGCCTTGCATTATTTCTGAAGAGAAATCACCTTCCATTCTTATCATTGTTGTCCTGACTGTAGTATGTCTTTTATCTCTGGATGTTTTTAAGATTTTTCTCATTATATTTAGTGTTCAGTAATATCACTACAATATGCTTAGGCGTTTCCTTTTTAACTACTCTTCTTGGGGTCTGTTGAAGCTTCTTGTATCTGTGGGTTGATATCAAATTTGAAATATATTTGGTCATTATTTCTTGTAGTACATTTTTTTTCTGCCCCAGTGTCTTTCTAATCTGCCTGAATCTCTCTCTCTCCTTTTATTCTGGTACTCCAATGACACATGTGTTAGCCCATTGGAAATTGTTTACTAGGTCACTGAGGCTCTGTTCGTTTTACCTCCAGTATTTTTCTTAAGTTTGGAGAGTTTCTAATCACCTAAGTATGCTTATCATCCCTTCTGCAATCTCTAATCTGTTGTCAAGCTTATCCATTGAATTTTTATTTTCAGATATTACACTAATTCTAAAATTTCCATTTGGTTCTTTATAAACATTTTTTGTTCCTTTCCTGAAAGTCCTTATCTGTTTACTCATATATCCACCTTTTCCATTAAATTACTGAATATATTTATAATAGCTGTTGTAAAATAATTTTCTGCTAATTCCAGTAATTAACTGTGTTACCTCTGGGTCTATTTATATTGCTGGGCTTTCTCTCAGTTATGAATCACACTTTCTTGCTTTTATGCTGTCTAATAATTTTTATTATGTGTTAGACATTGTGGATATTAAATCATTGAAAATATGCCCCCCCCCCATTTCTATAAAGAAAACTGAATTTTGCACTGTTGGAAAGCTCTTAGTGGTAAAACAGCTTGACCTGTTGAAGTTTGGCTTCAGGCTCTGTTAGTAAGGTTTAGAGTAACCCTACAACTAAGGTCTGGCCTTTTTTTGGGGTCTTAACAGGATGCACGGAGTTTTCAGAGCATTCTTTACACTCTGGCTGGTCAGAACTTCAGCATCTCCCAGTCCTGTGTACCTTCAAAATGTCCATTCTGTTCAAAATGCTTTGGTAGCTGTTGTCTGCTAGCTCTCACAGAATCTAACTCTGTAATTGTGCAAATTAATATTTGATCAATAATCTAAGGAAACTCTTATGCAGATTTCTGAGGGTCCATCTGTTTGCGGTTATCTGCTCTCTGGTGTTCACAGCACAAATTCTAATTGTCTCTGCAACTTTAAATTCAAATTGAACTTAGAAATAAAAGGTACCTTAAATAAAAGGCAACACTGTAATTCAAAGATGAATTATATCTCTATAGTTAGAAAAATTCAGCTGTTATTTCTTTCTCCTTAATAATAGTTTTCCTGAAATCTGCAAGATGGCACTATCTTTCCTAGGAATATCATTATTTTGTAGATGAATTCTAATAATAACTACAATTAAAATCTTAGCATAAGTTAGTCACTGTGTTGACTGCTTTCTGTAGGTTATCTCACTTAGTTGATACAGCCCTTAGTAAGACCTGTGACTGGCTCGATTTTCCTATGCTAGTTTATAAAGTGTCCGCAGACAGAGAGCCAAGGTGAACATGGAACTTGGTTTTTTTTTTTTTTCATTCTCTGTATGTTGTAAAATACATGAAAACAGTTACTTCATATATTTTGTCCAGTTTTACAGTTGACTGTAGTGGGTAGGTGTGATACTTGTTACTTTGTTATTGCTGTAATCCTGAGGAACTTTTTGAATATGTAGATTTTAACATTCTGCCAAAACTTACTGATTCAGAATCGCCAAAGTGATCCTAGAAAGTGGCTGCTGTGGTTTGGATGTTTGTCCCCTCCAAACCTCATGTTGAAATTTGATCCCCCATGTTGGAGATGGGGCCTAGTGGGAGGTGCTTGGGTCATGGGGGCAGATCTCTCATGAATAGATGAATGCCCTCCATGTGGGGTGAGTTTTCACTCTATTCAGTGCCTTCAAGAGCTGGTTGTTAAAAAAGGTTGGCACCTCCTCCCTCTCTCTCTTGCTTCCTCTCTTGCCATGTGATCTCAGTACACACCAGCTCCCACTCCCCTTCCACTGTGGGCAGAAGTAGCCTAAACATCACATGCACATGCCCAATCTTGAACTCTCCAGCCATCAGAATCATGAGCCAAATAAATCTTTTTTCTTTATAAATTACCCAGCCTTAGGTTTTCCTTTATAGCAACACAAAATAGACCAGGACAAGTGTCCATCTTTATTCTGATGTGCAGTCAAGATTTGGACTCACTGATGCATCTGACCTTTCCAGGTAACATCAGGCCCTGATTGTTTTGGCCTTAGAGCATCCTGAAGAGCTTCATTTAAGAATTTCTACTGATATATCTTTTACCATATCCCACTGGGAGATTAATTATGCATTAGCTGGTCTTCTCCATCACAAAGAATTCCTCAATTTCCAGAGTATTTTCAATCTTTAGATTTCTTTATTTCTAATAATCTTCCTAAATTAGAATAAACAATTCCTTATATTCTTAGTGGTTACACCTTCAAAGTTTAGTAGACATTTATTATGTCCCCTGTCAGTCATCATTTAACTAGACTATACACATTTAATTATTTTAATGTACCCCCATAAATCAACCCCTTAAACTCCCCAATCATTCTGGTTGCAAGAGCTTGTCCTTTCTCTGGATGAGGAAGGCCAGAACAGGACATCTTTCTTCTGCCATGTTTTCCTGAGGAATAGGACTGATATCCCGTCTTCCTCAGTCATAGCCCTCTGATCTGAAATATTCATTCTATATATTTGCAGACTTTTCATTACTGTCAGTACTATTTTAATTATATTGTAAATAATTTTCAAGTTCTTAATCTTTCTTCTTTCACTGAATAGTATTTAAGGCTTTATTCTTACTTTAAAAATTTAAAATATTTTCGCATTCCTCAAGTGGGATGAATTCATTAAAAATCCTGTGTGTGTAATTAAACAATCTTAGTGTCCCTAGATTTCTCTGTCATTTCTGGCACCTGGCATTCCTTCCTTGGAGGTTTTCAATGGTGGACTGTAATACTTTCAGAATAATGAGAATTCCAATTCCACAAATCACCCAAAGCCAAACATCAGTTTCTTTGGCCAGTAAAGCATGCCCAGTTCACTGATGGCTTTCAGAGAGGCTGACAAAAAGCCTCAGATAATGCACTGAGTATGGTACTGTTTAAGGCCATCACAGTGTGCTGTAATTATTGTGGCAGGCTCCTTCCTGTCTAGAATATCTCCCCGAACAGTCGGTAGTGTGTCTTGGGGTTGACAGGTGGCTAGATTCCCCTCTGTGTTAGTGACTACGTTAGATGTTGCCAGGAGAATTTAAAGCAACATACACAGCGTCTTAGCACTTGAATTGTTCTGATTTTCCCCTCAGCTCCGTGCAATATGCATTTCTTAGGCACATGCAAGAGAAAAGCCTCCTTTCTCCCTTTTTTTCCTGAGTCCCCTCCTCACCAAGGCATATCCTCCAATTTGCTGGCTGCCCCCAGGAGCCATCCTCACTGTGTCCCCCGACAGCCCTGTGCCCATGTTTTATGCAAAGATGCGAGCAGCTGGCCACCAAACCCCTGAGAGTCTGGGGCTTTTGTGTTCCAAAGCCTCTTCTCTGCCTCCTTTTCCCTCCCCTCCTGGCTTCCAGGCCGTGTGATCTTTCTCTCACCACTCCCCTGTGTCTGTATTCACTGGATATGGTCTGTGTGCTTTACATGCCAGGCAGCAGTGCTGAGGAATGCTGAACTTTCCTAAAACGTGGTTGATAAACACAGGAAGCAGCGTCACAGAATATCTCATACTTAATAGGTCCTCTTGGCTGAGGCTTTGTTCAAACCTTTTGAAGAAGTGCCATATTACTAGGCAGAAAATCTAAAGAGCCACTCCAGCATAGTGGATGGAATACAGGGGTTGGAGGACAGTGCCTGTCATGAGGTTTAATTCAAATACTGTATGTAAAATTCTAAAATTGACTGCTTAGGTTTTAATCCCAGTTCTATCACTTACCATCTTGTGACCTTGGTCAAGGTCACTTATCCTCAGATATTTTGTCAGCAAATAGAACTACACTGTAATAATAGTTCCCACACCAGGCTTGTGATAAAGATTTAGTGAATTTATATGTATGTGTGTGTGTGTGTGTGTGTGTGTGTGTGTGTGTGTGTATATATTATTTATTTTTATTTTTATTTTTTTTGAGACAGAGTCTTGCTTTGTCGCCCGGGCTAGAGTGCAGTGGCCAGATCCCAGCTCACTGCAAGCTCCGCTTCCCGGGTTTAGGCCATTCTCCTGCCTCAGCCTCCAGAGCAGCAGGGACCGCAGGCGCCCGCCACCTCGCCCGGCTAGTTTTTTGTATTTTTAGTAGAGACGGGGTTTCACCGTGTTAGCCAGGATGGTCTTGATCTCCTGACCTCGTGATCCGCCCGTCTCGGTCTCCCAAAGTGCTGGGATTACAGGCTTGAGCCACCGCGCCCGGCCGTATATATATATATTTTAAATGCCTAGCATGTCATAAATGCATAATAAATGCTCAAGAAAAGGTAGTTAAAATAGTAGTAATAATAAGATTATTTTTATCATTAGGCACCTCAACATTTTACCAGCTCCTATATGTAACTTAATGACTTCAGTGGTCTAGGATAGCTCATACATTTGTAGACATAGAAAACAAATTAAAGTTCCAGTCCACGTTCTAGGTCTCATTGTGACATAGTTCCTGGTGGGAGGGACCCTTGACTGGTAATGCCATTTGACCAAGATTGGATTATCTCACTCCCTGAAAATAATGGCATAGAATTCAAGATTCAGAGTGTGGCTAATATGAAGCATGGAGGTCTTCCTTCTCTCCTGATTATAGAGAAATTAAAGCTGGAAAATAGGCTTGCTGGTAAGTTTAAATAATCCTGAGGCATAGAGGAAAATATAGCCTCTATATCTGTGCCTAAAGTCATCCAATACCTTCCTGTTTTGAGCAAGTTCAGGAAAAATAAAAGGGCCACTCTCAAAGCCAGAAATACAGTCTTTAAAAAAAAACAAAAGCACGCCCAGATGTGTGTGTTGCCTCATACCTATAATCTTAGCACTTTGTGGGGTTCGAGGTGGGAGGATCGCCTGAGGCCCGGAGTTCAAGACCAGCCTGGGCAACATAACAAGACCCCATCTCCACAATAAATTTTAAAAAATGAGCCAGGTGTGATGGCATGCACCTATAGTCCCAGTCATTCAGGAGGCTGAGGTGGGGGGGATCTTCTGAGCCCAGGAGTTCAAGGATATAGTGAGCTATGATTGTGCCACTGCACTCCAGCCTGGGTGACAGAGCAAGACTCCATCTCAATTAAAAATAATTCTAGTTTTTTTAAACTTAAATTAAAAAAAAACAAAGTAGGGGTTAATTACTGCTCATTCAGTAGGAAGTCAGCCTTCTAGAGGTGTTGGACAATGGTAGGAAAGCCTCCAAAATTGAAACAGGCTGTTGGAAGGGGTTAGGCGTGGAGAAATGTTTCTAGAAGCCTGTCTTCCCATACCTTGCACAGGGAAGCCGACTTGTTGTCCAAGCCCTCTTTGCCTTGTGCCCATTTAGGGAACTGTACTCTTTACTGCCGCTGGCGCTCATTGCAAGAACTGCTCTCATGAACGAGGAGGCAGGACTGGCTTCATGCAGGACTCAGGCCTCCAGGTGAGGCATCATCAAAGTTAGTGTTCCCCTTTGGAAAGAGGGGTGATGTTCATCAGAATGGAATCTGCCTCAAAGAGAAGTTTGTGTGGCTCAGTTCAAGGGCTGGCTGAGAATTGAGCTGCCTCTGATTTCATCTGACCCTGAGAGAGAAGATAGAGATGCACTCCCGTCTCCTATTTATCATTCTCAATGGGAACTGTGTGGGCAGCTTCCATTACGCCAGGCCAAATTTAGACGAATGAAAAGGTCGACTAAGTAATTATTGATTTTATATGTGTGCATAAATTAGAGCATGGAGTCCTTTAGTCACTGCTAAAAATAAGCCTTCTATGGATTGGGTTTGGGAGACAGAGGGCCCATGTAACAAGGATAAAGCAGTAGCTTTGGTGGTAAATCTGTATGTTAGATAACTATCTCCTTATGGTTGTCATGATAGTTCAGGATGTAAAAAAACATCAGCCAGTGGAGCATTTTGGATATCCGTGAGAGGATTGGACGAGGCAAACCGGAACTCTTCTTTCTCTTTAATCATAAAAATGATATTGGCCATAATCCTTTTAGCAACAAGCTTCCCTCAAGCAGCAGAGACTTATGAATGCTATTCTGAGGAGAACTAGTCAATATATTAGTTTTCTTTTAATTATGCAGCTGCAGCAGCAAGTCATGCATGAGTTTTATGGAGCTTTGCAAATTTGCCATCGGTTCTGGGAAATAGAGAATTTATTTGTATACTGTGGAGCAATTTGCTCTGGTTAGAGGAGAGAAACCATACCCTTCCATCTTAAAAATGAAGAGCTGGTATTTGAGTGGGAAATTCCAAGAATCTAATAATCAAATCAGCCAAGGCTGTTAATTAAAATTGATGAGTATTAAGCATTTATGTAACACTCTAGAATCTTGTACTGCTAGAAAATTACCAATTGCCTGAAGTTTGCAACTGTTAACATGCTCATAAGGGGAGAACATTCTGGTGATAAAAGAAGAAAGTATTTTGTTATCAAACGTGGTACACTTGGGGTGAATATGGCTTTACAAGTTTTAGAGGTAAGTCTAGCTAAATTTTACAAGTATCTGAACTCTGTTTAGATTTCAGTGGTTCAAAGTCAATTTAGGCATTATATGTACATCTTAAATTCTAGGTTACAGTAATTCTATCTCTTCTTCTTGGTTAGTAGTTCCTGTAATGCAGAGAAGCAAAAATATCTTGTTCAAGCTCAGCTTGTTATTCCTTAGAAGTAGCCTCAAGGGGGAGTAGATTGCCACACTCTGCTGATCTAATGGGCCACAGTAGCTCCCAAATTGAAGAAATGAGGATTGGTATGTCAAGGAAGAGGGGTAGCTGAAAGGCGTTGGTGGCCTGTGAATGGAAATTATAACCTCCACACCCACATGACCCTCCAAAGTAGGTCAGCTCTGCTCTAGGCTCCAGTCCCCATCCTGATCAGACTAAGTCAGTCTTGCTACTCATCCAGGTGTGACCTTGACCGTGTACTCCAGTTTTCATAAAGGGGCTTGTCCCTTGAGCAGAATATCCGGTCTCCACTTTGTATCCTCGTCCTGGTATCTGTGTCCTTGTCCTGCCCCTTGTGGGTAATCTATCTAATGCCCTAGTCCGTTTAGAATTGTCTTCATTGCCAGTTCTTTATCCAAAATCTAAAGGTCTACAGCCTTCCCTATCTCTTAACTCCTGCTGGACTAGATATTACTAGCTTCTAGAATCTTCATGTTATCCTTTGAATGGATTGGGATACCCTCTGTTCCTGGGGGAGTTGGGATACCCAGCTCTCTGGGGTTGGCCATCTCTTCCCTCCCCCTACTTCATGCCAACTAGCAGCCTGGACAGATGTTTATTATCATACACTTTCCAAAGTGCATGTCCAATGTCTAGCAGAATGCCTAATTTATACTAGGCATTCAATAAATAAATGAATTCATTCGAATAAATAAATTCATTCTCCCGGCCAGCTAGGACTTCCTTCCAGTATTTTCTGGCAAGGTCCATCATCTCAGAGGTTTCTAGATCTCAGTTCACTCCAGTTTGCCCAGGTTGTCTTGCCCTACCATGAGCTGGGACACAGCACCAAGATATCACACATCTTAGGTAAATTGGTGCCATTGGCAAGATATGTCTTCAGTTCCTCGTTTTTCTCTCCAGGCTGTTTTTTTTTTTTTTTTTTTTTTCCTTCTCTAGTTATGTCTTCTCCATTTCCTCCTAGTTCTCCCTCAGAAACTCCGGGGGAAATTTTATTTGATGAAATCAATTCATACCAAAGTGCTGATAACTAACAATTTTGGGCAGTCAAGCCAGTAAACTTCAGGGTATAGCCCTGGGTGGTAGTTAGTGAGCCAAGAGGAAGCTCAATCTTGGAATTATAGGAATGGTTTTAGAAACGGGATATTTGACCTAGAGAAGAAGCATTGTAGGAAGGTCACAGCAGCTATTTTCAAATATATATATCTTTCCAATGTATGAGAGGCAGAATACATCTATATTGTGCAAACAAGAATGGATGATGATCTGTCCTGAGGGGAGTGAGCACACTGTTCCTAGAAGTTGAGCCTAGTGCACCTTCAGACCCAGCTGAGAAAGTCTGGTCCTGGGTGACAGTGTGGGATAGCAATGTGGTGGATGCCTCATTATTGATCCTTCTCACCTCATGTAGGAGTATAAACCCAGGCTGAATGGCACCAAAAGCATTTTCCCAGCTGGGTCTTATCCTCATAATTCTGCAGCTAGTTCCCATTTCTCCTGTCCAAGTGGTGTTCCTACATGCTTGCTTTGATGACAGATGGAATGTCATGAACACTGTGGTTGCCTCTCTTGTCTAGTTATAATAATCCCATTTTCCTGGTCAAAAATTGGTTTAAAATATTATGTGGCATAATCCTGGCCAATGCATTTGAGGGAAATCTTTTAGGGTAGGGATAGTGGTCCTGGGAAGGGTTTCCTTTCTTCCAAGAAAGGAAGACAGGGTCTACCTCATTCCCCCTAGAAGTGGTTGTAATGCCTGAACTTCAGCAACAATCTTTCCCTGGCCTGATGTAGAAGCTAGAGTTACGGATTCTTCATGATGAGGTTCTGGAAGCTTCTTTAACTCCTTTGAAAATCATGAAAGAAAACCTGTGAGAAGAATCAAGTACAACTTCTGATTACATTGGTTCAAACCATACTGTGTCTGGTCTTGTGTTTTCTGGAAAGATGGTTATCATTTTCTTTGTTCTTCCCTGTGGGGGAAATCAGGAAAATATTATCCCTTTCATGTTGAAGTTAGTGTACCATAGTTGTAATATGTATCTTCAGTAGCTTTATTTTAATCAGTACTTAGATTAAAACAAAACTGAGTCAAGTTCATCACCAAATGTAAATAAAGCAGCCCATCATGAAGACATGGCCACACAGAGTGTGCCACACACAGTGGCCATGGCCAGCTGATTTTTCTGCATGACAGAGATGAAGCTTAAGATAGTTATCCTTTGAATGGATTGGTATACTCTATGTTTCCTGGGTTGGCCATCTCTTCCCCTAACCCTTGCTTCATGCCAAGTAGTAACCTGGGCAGACATTTACTATCACGCATTTTCCATGGTGCATATCCAACATTCTCTTCACTCCCAAATCCTGGGGACAGGAAGAAACTATTGAACATTTCACTGGACCAAATGTGACAAAATCTCTGCTAAGGTTTGGCTTCTAAGAATGTAGAATGTGAATTAGATGATGGATTTGAAAGTACCTTGCAAACTACAATGTGCTGGACACACAGAAGGCATCATTGTTGGGAGTGTTGCTTCCTGGAATAGTAAAAGCAGCCCCGATTTAAGGAAGGCATCTAGTGAATTAGTATAGGGCTACCGGGAAGGTAGGTGGCTTGGCTCTCACATCAGGAGTGGGTTGAAGCTATTGGCTGCTGCTACATCTTTATACACAGCTCACAATCCCATTGCATCATGTCACATCTGATATGGGATAATGCAATGTGACTAATGTAATCAGATGTGAAGTGCACTACAGCAACATGTCAAGTTGGAAAATTTGAAAAGAGAAATAGACTTCTCTCTAAATCATGGTTGGGTTCTTTTTCTCAGCTGGAGGGCTCTGTTTTCAGAGAGGAGAGTTTTCTGTGGTGACCTTCTGGCCAAGGTCACATGTCAGGAGGGCTAGCCTTTCCCGAAGGTGGTGACCCTGGGCACATGAACAGGAGCATCATGGATTGGCCCCCACCTGCCTTTCAAACCAATGTTCCTCACCTCTTTCCACAACAAGGCGTTCACTCCAGAGGTGTATGCTGCAAAGCTCTGATTGTTCAGAAAATGAAAGGTAGTCTATCAATTTCACAAAGATTTAGGAAAGGCATGCCTGGAAACTAATCAGGCTTCAAAGGAGGAATTTTAAGGACCTGAAGTGGTTGAATAAAGGCAATGTCATTCAAGTATGTGTACAGTTTTCCAAAATAATAAGTAATGTGGATGCATAATTTTTGGTATATTTGTTAAATGATCTGTCAACTTTCTGTATAAGCTTCCTGTACATAGTGGGGTGGGTGATCTTTATGACCCCGTCTCATTAACAAGTATGAGTTATGGGAAAGGACTCTCTGTGGCTTGTTTTAGTGGAGACGTCCAGTCTCTTCTTCCCCACATGAGGCATAGTGCTTGTGCTCTCTCTCTGTCTCTCTCTCTCTCTCCCCCTCCCTCCCTCCCTCCTCATTCCCACCCCTCTCCCTCTTTGAAGCCACATTTACATTTCTAAGATGTATATAAGGGTTAAAGAGCCAAAGAGAAGCTCAGAGGCAATGGCTCAGTCAATTCTAACAAATGCAATGTCTTCGTCAGTGGTGTAAAATGGAGCTCCTCTGTGTGAGGCAGGTGCAGGGACAGTGCCAGGCCCCACCTACCACCCTACCAATCCCAGCTTGCAAACTAATGCCCTAGAGCATAGGATCAGAGGCTGCAGAAGTTTCATGGTGAAAGTTCATTTCACTCTCTCATGGCACAGTTGGAAAATGAGCCCAGAGAAGGCTGAGAGTGTGCTAAGCTCACCAGGCTTTGCTGGGAATAGAACTTGGCCGTGCCATCCTCCCAGACCAGGGCTATTTTCACTGTGCTGTGGATACTTCAGCTCTCTCTCACCATCTCTTTTTGCGCAGATCTGCTTTTATAGTGGGCCCAGGAGGCAGCAGGACAAAGCCAGTCCCTTCCATGGACTCGTCCCTCTCTCCACTCCCTCCCTTATATTTGCATCCTGTCCATCAGAGGGCACAGTTGCCCTGATGAAGGCACAATCAAGATGGGAAACAAGAGAATTTTGTCAATCACTTCCATGGACCTCCTATTTTTGCCGCACGTTTCCTCTTTCATGCCTCCTACCTCCCTGTGCTCTCTCCATCTGACTCTGCCTGCCTTCCTCAAGTCCTTTCTTCCATAGAGCTGTACTCTACTCCCTTTGCAGTCCTTCCATATCTTAGCCCCTGCCTGCCCTTACCTTGGCCTCCCCTACCCCTCCATTAAATCCTACCTCTCCCGTGTACCATTTTATTGGAGCCTGCCCTTTGCTCAGTGATAGCTGGCTAATATGAGAAACTAATCTGTTTTAATGTTTTAATGTGTTACCACTCGCTAGCCTCTGCTAGCAACTTAATGAGATTTTGAGTTTTACTTGTCTCATCACAGGTCCTCTATTCAATTATAAACTCGGTGAGGGGGAAGTGCCATTTGCTATTTCTTCCTTAACTCCCATAGCAGCCACAGAGTGCTGGACTAGGAGTACTCTACATTGATGTTGTTGAATGAATTAAAGGAAGAGGGAAGTAGGTGGCTAGACCTGAGTAGAGAGAAGGTAAACAAATACTATGACACAGTTGTTTTTCAGGCAATGCCAGTAAAATAGACTGGCAAGAGAAACTGGCAAGTCCTTCCTAAAAAGAAGGTTAAAATAACCACAGAGCATGCATGAACTCAACCCAATCTTCAATAGTTTGCTTTAACTAAACAGCAGCAACAAAACCAATAATACTATACATTAGCTATTTGGCTAAAAACTGGTCCTGAAATCAAAGGTTTCTTGTTTGTGTGTGTCCCACCTTTAAGAGTCCAAAGCAAGAATGCAGACAAAATATATGTGTCATTAAGCCCCATGAGTACTGCAGAAATGCATTACCTGCAGGCTTGGTGAATGTAATTTTTTGCAAGTTGAAATACAGGAAATGAAGAATCTAGCACGGCACTGCCCAGTAGAACTCTCTGTGCTGGAAATGTTTCTGTCCCTGCCCTGTTCACGACAGTAGTCACTAGCCACATGTGGCCACTGGGCACTTGAAATGTAGCTAGCAGGACTGAAAATTTAAATTTTACTTTCATTTAATTTTGCTTTACAAAGTTAAAAAAAAAAAAACTTCATATTTAAATAGCCTTATGTCATTTAAATAACCTTCTTACTTGAAGTATGCTCCAAAGATTCTGGGAATTCTGGGATAATAATAATTATGTGATTTTTAGATAATAATTATATTATTTTAAATAATTTTATTATTATATGTCAGAGTAATATCTACTATTAGAGATGTGGAATCTCAAGATCCACCCATGACCTACTGAGTCTTCAGTTTAAGAAGGTTCCAGGTGATTCCCATACACCTTAGAGTTCGACATGTCCTTCTCCAGATCAATGGATCTCAACCCCATTCAAATCACCTGGAGGACTGGCATCACCTGGATGGTTTTAAAACAGTTCTGATGCCTGGATTCCACCATGGGCCAATTGAATCAGAAATCAGCCTGGCCACCCACGAGTCTGAGGAAGGAATTCTCCTTAGAATTTGTTTAAGAAATTTAAAAAGGTTAGAGTATATATGCAATAAAGAAATGAAAAGGATTGAATGACACTTAAAAATGTAGACAATTTTACATCAAAGGGTCACAAGTATGCATGTTAGTCTCAAATAGCATACTCAGAAAAGAGGAATACAGCTGTTGCATTGAAAATATTCTCTTTACCTGTCAAAATCAGAAACACTCTTAAGGCATGAGAAGTGGTTAGTTTCTCTTAGCCTAGGAGGCCTGGTCTTGGTTTGGGGAGTGTTGGGTTGGAGCTTACGTGATGTTAGTGCCCAGGCAGCCAAGGAATGTTACTAGTTTTAAGAGTCCAGGACTGTTCAGTTGGGGTGAAGTTGAGCATATTGAGCCTAAGAAAAAAGTAAAACAAGATGACAGATGATTCCAGGGCCCTTGGAGAAATTCATGTGACTCCAGGAGAAATGAATTTCCATAGGAACCATATGCTAGGATATGTAACCTAAAGTGAAGGATCGATTTTTCAGACGCCAAACACACTCACAAACAAGTCCTAGCTTTAGGCAGAGAGGAGCAGGAGAGTCCTCATTCATGTCGGTCAGAAGATTTCAGTGGGAAATGCTGTCCGCAGGCTGTACCTTTTTACTGAGAGGACTTAGATTTGGGAACATCCTCACTGCTTTCCATACATCACGACCCAAGCTCAGTGAGCCTCAGAACACCATTCAAGGAATGTTCTGGGCCCTTCTCTTGGGCTGTATTTGGGAAGGTAGGAAGTTACTATGGTGGTTGAAAATAATCCTCTTTCTGATCTCTTCCTTTTCTGATAAGGAACACATTTCATTGTGATTTGTGCTGTAATTACCTTTTTGTGCTGAAGTCAAATTTTTCAAAACAGTATTGTATAAATGAAGGTTGACAATGTAAGTTTCATAATGGACCAGGAACAGGCCTGCAGACCATGGGAAGGGGCTGAATATGCCATGCTGGAAGGGTACCATAGAATAAACCACTTACTTACGTAAGGAAGGTCAAAAGGAGCATTCATCCTGATGGCGACTAAATTCAACAACAAGTTTTTATTAAATAGTTGCAAGGTGCACACACTGTTCAGGTACTGGAGATACAGTGGTTAACAAAGCAGAAAGTCTTATGACCTCTCATTACTTACCAACTAGTCAGTGGCCCCAGATGTAAAACATACAGATAAATAAATATATATTATAATGAACACTCACAAATTGAGATAAGGCCTCTAAAAGAGAATTACAAAAAATAGAATACAGGAGGCTGGTAATTTAAATTTTAGCAGAAAGGATTAGAAAATAGGATGGTGGGTTTTACTTAACAATTAGAAAGCCTCATACAGATTTGGACCCATCAGAAATAATGACAAACCTAACTATGAATGGTCAATTAAAGATGAAGATTAAAAATGTATGCACTAGTTAAGGAAGGGTTGAGAATAAATGCAGTGTCAAACTGAGGGGCCTAACCCGCTACGAGCAGAATTCAATGCTCTTGGTCAAGGATGACAGAGAAGGTAGGAGCTGAGAAAACTTTTCTAAGTTGGGGAGTGAAAGGATTTGTTGGTCAACAGTGAAGCTCAAGTGCAAGCAAAAGTCACAGGAGCAGATGCAAACACAATGCACCATTGAGGCAAACCTATCTCTTACATTCTTCTTGCTATGGCTTGGCTAGTCAGCAGCTGGGAGGTTCAAAGTCTGCTGGACAACACCCTTTCCCAAGCCCTGGAGGAATCTGCCAGAGAACAAAACTCTAGAGTCATAAAATTTTGGTGACACAGGGACTACAGTGTGCATCTATTTCAACACTCCATCTGATTTCACCATGGACCTCAGGATTTCTTCCTTGGTCACCAGATAAACCCACACTGACTGACTGGGCTCTGATTGGAGGTCTCAACTGCTCTGGTCCTTAAAATTCCAGCCCTTAGCCTTGACCTACTTATCTCTGACTTATTCTGTTAACTTGAAGCCTACTCACAGGTATGTGTGAAGGCTGGGTCCACCCACAGGTTTTAGGATAGTGCCAGGGCCTACCCTTATAGTGACCATATGCCCTCTACATCCCTCCCAAGGTTTATTTCTGCTACAAAATCCTCTGTTTTAGGCAAACAAACCTACTCATAGCTCAGTGGGCACCTCATGAACATCCTTGGCTCTTCACTTTTGTAACAGGGCCTTTTTGGCATCTCTACGTCCTTTCAATCCTTTAAGACTCAGCTTAAATTCCAGCTCCTATAAGAAGTATTCCTGACCACCTCCATTTTCTATATGTTCGTGTGTAATACAGTGTATCATTGTAAGCACTGTTGGGTATCAGAAACTAGTGTAATTGGCACATTGAATAAGGAAGGCTCATGGAGTATAATAAAAAAGTCACTTACTTTTGCCTCTCACAGACCTTGCCAATTTGTTTACTCCTCTACCCATTTATTTATTAACTCATTCACTAAATAGATGTTTGTTGAATGTTTACAATGTGCAGGCATTATTTGAAAATCTAGAGATACAGTACTAAACAAAATACACATAACTTGCACTTGTGGAGCTTACAATCCCGTGGAGGAAAAGAACAACAAAACAAGACATAAAAGTACAACACTGGCCAGGTGCGGTGGTTCACGCCTGTAATTCCAGCACTTTGGGAGGGCCAAGGAGAGTAGATCACCTGAGGTCAGGAGTTCAAGACCAGCCCAGCCAACATGGTGAAACACGGTCTCTACTAAAACTACAATAATTAGCTTGGCGTGGTGGCACATGCCTGTAATCCCAGCTACTCAGGAGGCTGAGGCAGGAGAATTACTGGAACCCAGGAGGGGGAGGATGCAGTGAACCGAGATTTTGCCACTGCATTCCAGCCTGGGCAGCAGAGTGAGACTCTGTCTCAAAAAAAATAAAAAAAATTAAAAAAAGTACAACACTTCGTATGTTAGATAAACATGCTAAGGGTGAAAATAATACAGGACCAGGAGACACACAATGTCAGCATTTTTAGGACAAAAAAAGCCTCCTCTCCCTGAGAGGCTGTCTTTTGATTACAGACCTGAAACAATGAGCATGGTAGCTAACAGATGCCTGGTGGAGAGTCACCCAGGCAGAAGGGACTGCAAGTGAAGAGGCTTTGAGGTGGGACTTCAGCTACTCCAAGGTGACATAAGCAATCCCCAGGTTTGGTAGTGTTTCAAGCTGGCCTTTCTCTTGCAGGGCATTTTTGAATGCTTTTAAGAGTTTCCCCCAGTTCCCTTAATATGGGGAACACATCTCTTCTAGGCTTCTTATGGCTCTTTCCTTAAGCCCCAGGAATCCCACATCTCACTCTCTCGCTGGCATCACTGCCACCTTCCCGGCAGCCCTCTTGGGCCGTCTCTAATGATCTCATGCTGACAGCACACTAGCCTGCCATTCTCTGGCCTTAGATTTTCCAGCCAGCAGTTAGATATCATCCCAATGGATCCCCCCACTCTTTGGATGGACATATTAAGTTTCTGCAGGGGTGTTGGGATCCTATTAAACAGTAGGAAGAAAAAGTAAAAGGAAGCACATCCTCCTTTTGGTGAGAAGGCAAAACATTCGACATTCTTTTAATCATCAAAGTTTTTTTTTTTTTCAGTCTCTTCAACTTGTTTTTCTCAGCTGAAGTGGGCAATCATCAAAGAGTCATAAAATGGTTTTAAACTTTCTCTTACAAGTCTTGCTTGGTGATTTCCAACCTCATTTTGTCATGGCATATACATTTGATGGGGAAGATAGCTAGCTAGTGTTCTAGTACTTCAGGCTCACTAATCACATCCTTGGTGAATACCCAGTACTTCTAGCACATAGTAGGTGCTTGGTAACTACTTGATGAGGAAGATGATGTGCTTTCTGGGTATATATGTGGTGGAGAAGCTCAGCTACAAATGATGTAACATTTAGGAGTATGTTTGAAAGTCTGCAAATGGGAGGTGCTGATGAGTACCCAGCTGACTGCTATACACAGCTTCTCTGATCTGCGGCAATTACTGCCTCCACCACTCAATTGGTACTTAACATGTACGGCTCTGAGTTGTTATTTTAATTAATACCTAATTACAAAGCAATACCTGAATAGACAATCCATATAAGTGTTTAAAACATTACATTTTTGGGACTCAGAAAACAGTGCCCCCAAATGAAGACCTGAGAAGCAACCTCAGAAGCAAAAGTTTCTCTGCGACCCTCTCCTGACCTCCTGACTCTCAGTCCCATTCTCCCCTAAACCTAGCCATAGAAACCCCAAGGTGGATCATGGAAACCAGAACGCCTTTTTCCCAAAGCCGGCCATAAAACCTAAAAATATTACGCTAACTTTCCTTCCACCTGTCTGTGTAAAAACTAGCCATAAAGAAATGATCTGGCCTACCTTGTTTGATGGTAGATCATAAAATCCCCATTCCAGAGGGAGTCTTGCCCAACACCCAGAAGGAAGGAACGCTTGTTCAGAGAGGCCAAGGAGAATCCAGACAGGCCTTGCTGGGTCTCCCCACTCAGTCTAGTAATTTAGATCAAACCCTTTTTGTTCAATCATATTTCTATATGGCTGTCCATACTTTGTTGAACCCAAGCATAAAAATGGACAATTTCCCCTATATCTTTGGGTCTTCATTTTGAAGGCTTCCATGTATACATTAAATAAATGTATATGCCTTTTCTCCAATTAATCTTTGTGAGTTTATTTTTCAGCAAATCTTCAGAGGGTTAAGGGAAAGCTTTCCACAGGCCCCAACAAACATAGAGTTGAATCCCTTTCCACCCTTTAGCAATATATGAAAATTCATTATATTTATGTATACTTTGTTATTTAATCTTGTAATTCATCTGTAGCTAGTGTTTCAGTCCCTCAGGCTCACCAATCACATCCTTTATGAATACCCAATAATTCTAGTATGTAGTAGGTGCTTGATGACTGCTTGATGAGGAGGGTGATGTGCTTTCTGGGTATAAAATCTTATGACTAAGTAGATTTGGAGTTGAAATCATACCTTAACACAATCATATTCTCTTACATGTGAAGGTATAACTTTATACAAAAATGTATACCACATTTGTTATTACTGTATGTCATGTTGACCCTGTAGTTACTTGCTTCTTAGATAGTTTTCTGCAATTAATTGACGTTGATACTTCAGTCCTAGTCTGTAGCCTTCGAAGAAAAGTTCAACTTTGAGACTGATTCGAGGGTACATTTTTCTATTTTTGTTTATCTGCTTATATATCTATTCATTACAACATTTTGTTATTTAAACAAATCAGTACAAATTTATTTAACATGTACATGGAAGCTTTCAGAATGAAGAACCAAAGATATAGGGCAAATTGTCCTTTTTTATGCTTAGGTTCAGCAAAGTATGAACAACACAGCTGTGTAGAAATATGATTGAACAAAAGGTATGATCTAACATTATTTTACTGAGTGGGGAAATCCAGCAAGACCTGTCTGTCTTAAGTTCTGATGTGTAAAGAACTTGGATGTTATCACTTCCATCCTTACAAGAAAACACTGTACAAATGGAAAACCAATAATGTTTCTTGTACTCATCAGAGAACTGAGTGTGCAGGGTACACCTCAACCCTGAAATCTGGAGAGACAGGCATATCCAGAGAGACACACCTGAGATCTGCTTACCTGGAGTAAAGCTGCTGGAGCTGTAAGCTGTCAGAACACTCAAATGCTCATTTTGATGAATTCCTGGAGGCTGAGTGTGGACTGGCTGGAGAGGGAGAAATTCCTGGGGATTGCAATCTTGAGGGAAGCTCTCACTTTCATGGGCTTTATCTCCAGGGACCCTACCAGGTTCTCATAGCTAAGATCTGGGAAAGATTCCCTCATGGTTCTGGACAAAATACAAGAAGAATAATTATTGTGAAATACACAAAGAGGCAATACAGGGAGATACCATCTCTACAAAAAAATTAAAAATTAGCCAGGCATGATGGTGTGCACCTGTGGTTCCAGCTACTTAGGAGGCTGAGGTAAGAGGATCACTTGGGGCTGGGAGATCGAAGCTTTAGTAAGCTGTGATCACACCACTGCACTCCAGCCTGGGTGACAGAGTGAGACCATGTCTCAAAAGAAAGAGAGACAGAGAGAAAAAAAAGAGAAGAGAAGAGAAGACAAAACGAAGGAAGACACAAAGAGACTTCTCTAGAACAAAGGCCTACTCCTTTGAAAAAAAGACTTTACTAGATAGAGCCTTATCCCAGTTGAAGAGGGGCATTTATCCCATTCCAGCACCCTCTAGCCTCCCTGTCTCACCTAAGGAGCTGTGGGGACGATAAAGAACATGGTCAACAGAGGTCATGTTTTCAAGGAAATAGACTGTGAACACTGCATCCAGAGAAAGGAATAGAGATCAGACAAGAAAAAAAGCGATACCATGGGAGAAACACTTATGAAGGTCACAGCCCCCAAATACAAACCACTAAAAGATTGAGATTTAATTGGGAGATTATAGAACACTTCCTTTTGGATACTTTACCACCATATCAACAGGGCTCCAGCATAGTAACAGTGGATGACAGCTGAAAGAGCTGCAGGACACAGGGTCTCTCTGAGGGGGAGTACTTAGGGAAGCCCAAGGTCAAGAGGAAAGACAAAAATGACACTACAGGAATTTGAATCTCTGGAGCTAATGGCTACTGAGAACATTAAATGTAGCCCAACTCCCAGACAGATTAACACAAATCCTCAACACTAAAGGCCTATTTATCTGGGTTCATTTTACCCAATGCAACATGTCCTGCTTTTAACAAGAACCTACAAAGCATGCCAAAAAGCAAATGAAAACACAGTTTGAAAAGACAAAGTAATCATCAAAACTAGATTCAGACATGACACAGATGTTAGAATTATCAAGCAAGGAATTTAAATAACTGTGTTAGGGGCTTTAATGGAAAAAGTAAACAATATGTAAGAAAAGATGGGTAATATAAGAAAAGAGATAGACAGTCTTAGAAAAAAATCAAAAGAACATTTTAGAAATAAAAAACTGTAAGAAAATTAAATGCCTTCAATGAGATCACCAGTAGACTCAGCACAGAGTTGATACAGAATCAGTGGGCTTGAAGATAATGAAATGCAAACAGAAAAGGGAATGAAAAAACCAAAAGAGACCATCCAAGAACTGTGGGACAAGTTTAAAAGGTGTAACACACAAAGGGGAAGAAGGAGAGAACAGAGTAGAAAAAAATGCTTGAAGTAATAATGGCTGATAACTTTCCTAAGTTATGATAGACATCAAACCATGGATCCAGGAAGCTCAGAGAACACTATCCAGGATTTTAAAAAAAATTCCACACCAAGACCTATCATATTCAAACTGCAGAAAACAAAAGACAAAGAGAAAATCTTAAAAGAAGTAAGAAGTGGGGAAAAACACTTTATCTATAGAAGAAGAAAGATAAGAAATACAATAAACTTCTCATTAGAAACCATGAATGCAAGAAGAGTGAGGAATGGAATATTTAATGTGTTGAAAGAACAGACCACCAACCTAGAATTGTATATCCAGCAAAATTATCCTTCAAAAGTGAAGGAGAAATAAAGACCTCAAATAAAACCTGAGAGAATTTATCACCAACAGACCTGCCCTGCAGGACATATTTTAAAAAATGTTATTCAGCAGACAGAAAATAGTATAGGTCAGAAGCATGGGTCTATCTGGAGAAGAATTTTAGAGTAGGAATAAATAAACCACCTGTCCCCAAGTGAATAGAATCACATCTGTCTCAGCATAAGTACATATCTACATCTGTGAATGATGACTCTGTGTTTTAAGGAAAGAGTGTATACTCTTGCACTCTTGCAGTGTGGTTTAAAAAATGTTATACAATAGTTTTGATTTTTTTTTTTTTCCAATTCTTGCCAGCAGGAAGTCAAGTTTTTGTTTCTTAGAGGCTTGTAAATAGTGAATAGAAAGTTTAGAACTGGGGGAAAAACAATGAATTTACAATTTATAAAAGCTATGAATCTTACCTACATCAGCATATGCAAATTGTACATGTGAATGTATTCTAGTGACAAGATATGGGATAAGTAAAGTGTTTACATAGTGGAAGGTACAATTTAGAAAAGAAAATGCTTTAGTAAATTCCTCAATTAAAAAAAAAGCTTTGTTAAATGATATTGCCAAATATTATAGTTAAGTCTTTACATAGGAAGTATGTAAAGAAAATAAAATCTCAGCTAAACATTGGTATACTTTTAATACACAGTTTTTGAGATTCTTCTATGTGTTAGGTGACAGAGATACCAATATGATTAAGCCCTGATGAAGATGAGAAGCTAATTGTATAGTGGTGCCATTTGGTACCTTACACAATAACTGTTAGTATTTCAGTTACAGCTTAATGTGCTCCCTGTTGAACTGCAAGAGCATATTAAATTAGAGGCTGCTTGATGACAGGGACAGACCATGTGTCTAGATAGCTCCACCCTTGGCACAATGCCTAACACACAATAGGTGCACAACAAATGCTTGTTAAATGGAAGTTTACAGGGTTGGCAAACTACCACCTGCAGGACAAATCTAGCGTCTGGGATAAATCCAACCTGTGTTCTGCTTTCGTAAGGCTCTCAGTCTGAGAATGTTTTATGCATTTTTAAGGGACTGTATACACACATACACACACACACAAGATTAATGTGACAGACCTTATGTGGCCACAAACCCTAAAATATTTATTTTGCCCTTTACAGAAAACATTTGCTGACCTCTGCTTGATTGAGGTATTCCTTTGAACTCTTCCTGAACTTTGTCTTGGAGTAAGGTTTCTCCTTGTATAATTATATGACCCCTTGGCACAGGCTTGCCAAAGTGGTCTTCCTTAGCTGCCAGTGGTTTTGCTACATCCCAGGAATAAATGGTTGGCACACCCAGCTTGGGCTGTAGTCCACTTCACATGACCCTCTGAACTTGCCTGCTTAATCAGCAGTTTGTGCCATTCTCTTTGGTTTCCTGGTAACCCTTTACTATACTATCAAAGGAAAAAAGACCACTTGTGACACCAATGTCCCACATGAGAGCTCTGCCCATTTAGAAGAGTTCCCAGGTTGCTTTTTCATCTTATCAGTTTTTGTTTATATTTTGTTGTTTCCTTCTTAACAGTGCACATGCCTATCCCCTTCCATCAAGTATTCAGTCTTTAGCAACATTTATAGCTCCCTGACCATGGATACAAACTATTTCAACTAGACACTCACCAGCTTGTCAGAAAAAGCCTGTAGTTCCTACAATACAGTAGAATTAAAATTTGTTTAAAGAGTTTTATGAAAAGTAAACAAAAACAAAACCAACACAGAAGATTATAGTACGTAATTTGATATGTGTGTATTTGAACTAAACTATGTGACCTTCCAGGGCAGAGATTTTTTTTTTTTCTCTGTTCCCCATTGCTAATTTCAACACATGCTCAATAAAGACTGATTAAATGAGGTGTGTCTGAGGCTCTGTGAGGGCAACCTATTTGTCAGTCCAAAACACAAACCATTTAATAAAGATATGCGGTCATTGTGCATCCTCAAACCAGAATTCTGGAACAAAGCGCCTGAATATACAAGTGATGAATATTCAGATCTGAACTTTTCACTGTAGCCAGTGGAGGGAAAATCCTTTGCACAGTGGGGTGTAATACTGAATTTTTATGGGTCTCCAGAGCATTGTCGATTCAGGGGATATGCAAGTAACCTCTAACTCTTTTCAGAACTTGCCATTTAGTTCACTTTTATTATTTGTTTTTCTGGGAACCAAAGGTCAAACTTGTTATATTTGCACCGTACCACCTATATGGGAACGGCTGAGATCAACGGAGCCCTGGATCGTCATCTTTCCGGCACTTCGCCAAAGCAGCGGGGATGCCAGACCTTCCCTTCCTCGTGGGGACTTTGGAACTTTTGTTGGGTCTCTGTGAGTCTGAGTACACCGCCAGCTCTGTTTTTTGCCCAGAGCTCTTATTTTTAAGGCCATCTATTAATTTTTGCTCAGACTCTTCCCCACATGCTCTCTTGCTCCACTGCACAAGGTCTTACCGAAGATAAAAGACGTCGATGTGTGAAGAAAAGAGGGATCTTGTTTTTTTCCCCCCTCTCTCCAGGCCTTATTTATGGGTTTCAGATGCTGGCAGGGATGTTTATATGAACCTTACCCAAACCGCCTGAACCTCCTGAGCCTGCAAATATCAGGCTGCAAATTTCATGAGAGTAGAACTTTTTTCCAGGATGGGGGAGGGGTGGCTAAGATGTCCTGTACTTCCTGTTTTAGAGCTGCTGGAATTGAGACAAAAACTGTATTTCAGGATTTCAGTACCTGGTCCCAGCTGGAATCTGGACATACAGATGTGCACAAAAAAGAGACACATGTGCAAACACATTCACACCCACACAAATACCTAGAAAGGGGCATGGTATGTGTAGGTACTCACAAAAATTTACTTAAAACATGCAGATGGCACTTTCCACTTTGAATAAAATGGAGTCAAATTCCAAAACATTTTCATCAAGTGTTTTCAAAGTTTCAAAACCAAACCAAACAACAATCTGATTTGGGGGAAACGGGTGAGTTCATTACAATTTCATCCAGATTCGCATGATTGTGCTAGAGAAAAAAAATGGAGAGAAACAAACCCAAATCCAACAACATGTGGATGTAACCTATGAAAGCCAGGAGCAGTGATGACCTGATACTCCAACAACTGCGGAGCTTTGTCCACCTCCTCTTCCTCACCTGATGAAATAAATGGTTCTTTTTTTTTTTTTTTTTTTTTTTTT
>NW_016807867.1:2172084-2180642 GCF_001698545.2 Rhinopithecus bieti
CCGCCTCGTCGCCCGGCTAGTTTTTTGTATTTTTTAGTAGAGACGGGGTTTCACCGTATTAGCCAGGATGGTCTCGATCTCCTGACCTCGTGATCCGCCCGTCTCGGCCTCCCAAAGTGGTGGGATTACAGGCTTGAGCCACCGCGCCCGGCCATAAATGGTTCTTAAATGAATGAATTTGGGGCGTCCTTTCTGCTATGTGGCAGATACTTCTCACCTGGGCTGAGATGAATCCAGGCAGCAGGATTCTCCTCAGAGGACATGGACATTGCTCTGCTAAATTCCATATACATACATTAGGGGGGAAGGAGAAGGTTGAAAAAGAATCAGGGTGGAGGCAGACGCAAAACCACAAATTAGGTGATGTATCGGATTAGCCTTCGAGTCCCTGCCTGGCTGTCAAAGGCAGACTGTAAAGATGTGACGTTGATACCAAGCAGGTTATTGCTTGCAGAGCAGCACCCCCAAACATGTGCATCCTCAAAAGGACTGGCCTTTGTGCAGATGTTGAGCCAGCAGGTTATTAACGTGCAGTGCAAACAGGACCGGTCCATGGAACACAGGGAAGGCGTGCCTGAAAGGGAGAGTCAAAGTTTCCAGTAACCACTTTCAGTTGGCAGAACTCTGATTGGAACCATGTGACAATTTTAGGCGATGTACCATAGGCAGCCAATTTATTACATATGGCAATATGATTAATGGTATCAAATGCGTTTTTTTGGTAACATCCAAGAACACTCCGCCAGCCAACTGCTTGGAGTCCAAGGCAGTGAAAATCTGTTCCATGAATTTAAAGTCAGGCAGATGAGGTTAAATGAGAGAGGGCCAGACGCCAAGGCAATGATTACAAAGTAAGTTGTTTCAAAAAAGAGCAGAATGTTTTAAATCTGGTCTTGAACAAATCCCATCCAGTCCCCACCTACCCTGGCCTATTTTTCTCTTTGCCCCTCTCCCCTTGCTTCTTGATGTGAAAACCCTCATAGCTACATTCTTGAGTACATTTCTAAAACCAGGTTGTCTTCTACTTGCCCAGAGCCTTTTCCAGGCCCAGGCGAATCTGCACGTGACCACCATCTGGATCTTCCTTTGGAATCCTATGTTGGGGGTAGCAGCAGAGACCTACAGATGGGGTGGGGCTCGTACTGTGCTGTGTGTCCTAGGGGAGGGCCTCCCAGTTGCTCTCGTTGGTGGTTAGGAGGCCCTCTCTGCCCTCTTCTCTCTGTGAGTTGGGTTTCCTTGCACTTCCAACATCATCACAAATGACTAGGAAGAAACTGTGGCACCCGTGGGGAGACGTACAGAGGTAGGGAACTGTGAGGAAGGTTGCTTACCATTTGGGAGTTGAAGAATGAGCATACATAGGAGGGAACAGGCAGAGAGAGTCTCAGGATGTGACTTGGTCTCCAAAGCACCACACACCATGCAATAGGTGCTTCCTATGTATTTGTTAAATAAATGTTTACTATCACCACATTCTTTGGCGTTTTCTGGTGGACATCTGCCTGTTTTGTCAAAGTTGTGAGTCATTGCCTTCTGAAAAGAATTTTATAAAAAGACAAACACATTTTGATTGAGGGCCCACTAGGTGCTAGTAGGTGGGATAATTTATTGTTAATTTTATTTCAGACTGTTTGTATGTATTTACTAGATAATGTATAATTGATACAATTTATTTTTATTCTTATGGGCTGCAGATTGGTAGTGTGTGGTTGTACGTAACAGGGCAAACTGATCACTTACCCTGTGTTTCATGGATTAATTTTTTTCCTTTTTTGTAAAAACTGAATCTGGTCTATTATTTGGGGGTTCATTCTATTACTTGGGGCTCAGTTTTCAAGTCCTCAATTTGGTATGCTCTTTAGACCCTGCCTAAAAGTCCTAGATTACGTCTTTGGCAAAGCTTTTTTTTCCCCTATAAAAGCAGAATTTAATATGAAAATCATGAGTAGTCATGAAATGTATGGAAGTCAGGTGACTCCAATTCAGGCAGGAGAGTAAAGATGTGTTCAAAGTGAAACAAAAGAGTCTTGAAAGTGAGATTGAGCCATAACATGGGGCAACTGGGCAATTGCACCGTGACTGCCACCCCTGGGGACGGAGGCATAGCCTTAAATCAAGATGATGTTCCTTAGCTTGCTCTGTTGGAGGTTTTCAGCCCATTCTGAACTACTGTGTATGCAAAGGCTGCATGACAGATAGGGGTTGACTGCATTCTGGTAACTTCCTCTTTTGAACATCACTGTTTATTCATTGAAAATGATATAAAAACCAAGCTTTAATACTGACCCTCCTCCAATTCCCTTCCTCTACCATCTGTAAAATGAAACCCAGACACTTTCTTCCTCCGAAACATAATTATTTCTGCTGAGTGAATCACACTCGCTTTTAAATAAAAATTCACTTTTGCTATGTATTCTTTGAAGGTCAAAATGGAGCAGTCTACAGAACTGCTAGAATAAACAAATCAGCCTGTTGGTTATAATGGGCCAAGAGTTGATTTTCTTTTTAGTTCTATCCTGTAGCGACACGACATTGTCCCCTTGGATTAGTTTCCTGTTGCTGCTATAACAAATTGCCACAAACGTGGTGGCTCCAAACAACACAAATTTTTTATCTTCCAGTTCTGAAAGTCAAAGTTCTTCAATGGGTTTCATTGGGCTAAGACTGATATGTTGGTAGGGCTGTGCTCCTTTCTGAAGATTCTAATGGGGAATCTATTTCCTTCTCCCTTTTAAAAACATTTTCCCCCCTTGTTTAAAAGCTCTTTGCAGCTTCTAGAAGTTGCCACACCTTTTGGTTCATGGTCCCTTCCTCCACCTTCAAAGCCAGCAGCATAGCATCTTCAAATTGCTAACTCTGCCTCTGTTGCCACGTCTCCTCTGACTCCCATCCTCACGTTTCTCTATTATAAGGACCTTGTGATTTCATCAGTATGTCCCGATAATCCAGGAGAATCTCCTGTCTCAAAACTGGTAATTTAATTCCATCTTCAAAGTCCTTTCTGCCGCATCAGGTAACATACTGACAGGTTCTGGGTATTAGGATAGAGCTACCTTTGGAGGGCCGTTATTCTGCCTACCATTATGATACAGGAAACAAGAGGAAAAACCCTCAGAAAATCATATGACAAAGTTGTGATGAAAAACAAAGAGGCAGCCAGCAAATCTCCGCTTAGCATTTCTACCAGGAAGCTGTCTCAACCCCCTTGCTTTGTTGCTTTCCTGGCTCGCTCTGTGTACTTCATTCATAACTTAACTGAAAGCAGGACTTCGTGGAGATAGAATAATAGTGCTAATTGAGTGCTTATTCTGCGCCAAGCCGTTACTTAGTTCATTCTCACAAGGGGTAGGTGCTATTATTCTCTTAGCTTTACTGATAACAAAATGGAAGCCTAGAGGAGTTAAGTAACTTGCCCAATGAAGCACAGTTGGTAAATAACAGAATAAAACAAGATTTGGATCTGTGTCTATAGGATTCCACAACCCCCATACTTGACCGCTGCATTTTTCTGCCTTAAGTTTAACAAAGGAAAGGAAAGTAGATGGGAGAGGTTGTTGGGGAATTTGCATTTTTTTCTTTCTCTATCTTAAGTCAGCCCTTTACAAGTACATAACCTATCTCATATTCTTGTGTTTGTTGTTAACAACTGTTACACTATGTCTTTGATTCCCAGTACTATTCACTAACCGGGTCTCTAGTCTAGGCCTAAATGGGTCTCAGGGATCTACTCTATGTGTCTTCTTGAGCCTAATTGTTATCCCCCAGGGTCTTAGAAACTGGGGATAATCTACCTGTCCAGTGGCTAATAACTGTATACCACCACTGCCTAATTTTTCTTTCTTTTTTTTAAATATTGAACCCCAGTGACAGAGCGAGACTCTGTCTCAAAAAATATATGTGTATATTGAATTTCAAACATCAACAGGATTTCCAGGATTGCCAAATTAATAAAAGCCTAGCCGTATATGAATTTATATTTTCAGGATGTTGTGTTTGGATCCTAATTATGCTAATGCAGTTGTAATACTAAATTTGAAATCAAAAGAAATTCTAAAATATAAAAGAGAAGTTAAGCTAAATCAGTCCTGCAACAGACTACAATCACCAGTTAAAAAAAAGTTTTCAGTTAACATCGAGATAGAGAGAAGAATGACTTTTATGCACGTTGTTCTGCAATCCAGAGAAATTCTAATCTTTAAAGGATTTTAAATCCAAGAAATATAACTATGCAGTCATGGGACCCATTCCACTAGCCAAAATTCACCTCTCTAAAGCAGTCACAGCTTATACAGTGTAATAGGATTGACAGATGTCAGACCCTGGTGAGGGAGTATAATCATTGCCACACCTTCCTGGAAGGAACTTTGCTGCGAGTGTTGGAGACAAGTAATTCAAGATGTAAAATCTGCAGATAGCCCCAAAGTGGCATTGTCTGCCTCAGGCTCCATAGCACTTTCTGGGGAAAAAAAAAAAAAGCATTACTTTTGACTAATTATTAAGGTAAATATTCATTTATTTTATTAAGAATAATACTAATGCAACCTCTGAAACAAAAGACTCTTACAGTCAGAAAACATTGCAAACAAAATCATGGCCTAGAGCAAATTTCTGGTTCTTTAGGTTGCAAATCTTTTTCTGTAGAACCTACAAATTTTCCAGGAACACATATGAAAAATAAAATTTTACATTTGAGGTCCTGATTGGCAAAGTCGATCCATTTATAAAACCCATCTTTTGTGCAGATAAACCCTACAAAAGGATTATAACCTTAGCGTGTACTTTTATAAAAATTGCAATTTCCCCCATGTTTCTCATTGCTATTGGCTGGAACATTTGGGATAAAAGATTTGCATTTTCCCTAGGTTTTCACTTTTATCTGTCCACAATCCCAGCAGAGGTATGGTGAAGTCTTCTGTTCACCATTTTGAACAGAATGGCTTCCTGTCTTTCTGATTTATCCAAAGATGCTCCTCTTCTATTGGAGCTGTGATTCCGTGATCCTTTTCTCTGGGACTGAGGGGGCCGAAGTGAAGTTTTAACGTTCTCTGAAACTTGCTTTTGAATAAGCTCAGAGGAAGAGAAGACTGTGGCTCATTTCATTTTCGTGCTTGTATCATTTTCACTATACATCAACTAGGTGTTGAAGCCACTTTTGTAAACATCAACCCAATGAATATAAATATGAATATAGTTACAAATAAGTCTATGTAAATATAGATATATATAAAAATATAGATATTTAATATAAATAAATAATAGGCATATAGATAAATATAGGTATAGATATAAAATTGCCAAGATTTTGGTTTTTTTAAGAGATAAGGTCTCACTTTCTCACCTGGGCTGCAGTGCAGTGGTGCAATCATAGCTCACTGTAGCCTCAACCTCCTGGGCTCAAGTGATCCTCCTGCTTCAGCCTCCCAAAGTGCTGAGATGACAGGTACATGAGTCACTGTATCTGGCATCTAACAATTTTAAAAGCGGAGATTTGAGCGAGTGAATTTTATGGGCAACATTTGCCTCCCATATTTTCCTTGTACCAATGATTCTCAAACTTGAACATACCTCAGAAGGACTTGACAGGCTTTTAAAAATGCAGGTGGACAAGCCCCACCCTCTGATTCAGGGGGTCTGGGGCGGGACTGGAGAATTTGCTCTTCCAAGTTTCTCCAGGAAGGTGCTGATGCTGCTAGTCTGAAGATCTCACTTGAGAACCACAGCTCCATATCATCAACAGGAATGGAGAGGCTTATTTTAAGAATATTTACTTAGAGATTTTATTATAAAATGGGGAGAAAGACATGTGCAGTGAAGAAATTTTCAAGTATGTATTAAGGGTTAGGAACTGTTTTGTGCACTTTATATACATTACCTCATTCAATTGTCAGTGACCCTTGGGGGTAGGTATTTTTATTACCTCCATTGTATGGATGGAGAAAGTGAGGCTGGGCAGGTTAAAGGACTTGCCTGAGGTAACCCAGCTGGAGGTGGATGGGGATGCAGAGCCTGTTTCTCAGACTCCCAGCTGGTATCCTTAACCTCCTCTCAATATTGCTGCCCAGGTGCTTGTTTAAAAATCTGATGATATGTTTCTGTAGAAATATAACTCTCATCCCAAATCAGACTCCTCGCTGCAGTTGCAGGGCCTAGAAGCCTTGCAAATGGGCAGGGGCAGAAAGGGTGTGTTGTGGCTGGTGCCTGGTTTCCCAGAGTGGGCTCACCATGGAGAAACATTTCCATAACAAAGGCAAGTTCTCCTCCCCGAGAAGAGCAGGCAGGGAGTTGCAAGTGTCTGCCTATGATGTGATCCACATTTAATGCTTATCTGGGTGAGAGGGAATTTGATTAGAGCAAATACAAAGCCCAATTCAGAGAACAAAACCACTAATTCAAAGGTGGTTTTCCTATGGATGTAAAATACTTCAAGCCTGTTAGAAGGACTGAAGAGAATTCCACCGAGGAGTGCCTTATATTGTGTCTGATTTCTCAGATCCAAGCACCACCAGGCTGTGTGGGTGTCTGCGGGGCATGGGGAGCTGGCATGGCTGGGCCACTAACAGCATTGGCAGGCACTGTCTAGCCTGAAGGGGACACAGGTTCAGGCATGGGGGCGAGGGAGGCCGTTTGTCCTACAGACCCCTTTTCCACCCCTAACCCACCCCCTCTGATGAAGCCTCTGTTTGCATCTGGTGGCTTCTAGAAGCATTTGAGCACTGCCGTGCCCTGATATGTTTGTTTTCCTCTCGGGTAATTTTATCAAGGTCTGGGGTCATTATTAGCCAGATCACAAAAGTAAGAGCTCATTAATATGTATCAGTGCCAAACCCTATGATTTCATCTGTTAATTTGATCTTGTTTTTCCTTGTTTATGGCAATTAAATCAGACCTTGATAAATCTGAAAATGAAAAAAAGAAGCCACCAGCAAGCGCAGCTATTATGATCACTCATTAGAAAGCCAAGCAGACTCTCTGATAAATCGTGCCAGGGTTTTTAAGGACTAGATGATTACCTGCTTAAACAGCATGGAAGCTACCAGTAAAATGTAGCAAAATGATTAAAGAAAAAAAGAACACCCCCATTACATCCAAGTGTAACAGATGGACAGTTGTACTTTGGGGAATGTTCACGGAGCCTGTCTCCTCCCCTTCAAGCTAGGGAGGGCAGAAGCCACGGGCCCTCCTGGGCACAGAGGAGAAACAGCTTCCCTTCCTCGCTCTCTCCCTGGCCTTCCCCCATATCCTCCTGGCGACTGAGGGAAAATTGCTCAGCTGCCACTAAGGCCTCACTCCAAACTGTGTGATGGTTAAGAAAAGCTCTAAGTACCGGGGAGGTGGATAGCTGGGAGGAGGTGGGCAGAGCTGGGATATGTCGGTAAATGACAAGATGGATGTGACCTTTCCTGTCACAAATGAGGCCGGGTGTCACTACGGTGGAATGCTTGTCATTCTTTTTGGCCCCTCTGTGTCTGAAAGCCTGTCCTCTGTTCAGGGAGCCACCACCATATAGATTCTCATGGGATGCGGAACTGCCTTCTACAATTGAAGTTGAAAATGCCAACAGCTTGCCTTCCCAGTTTCCCTGCTAGGACATGGGCACTGTCCATTCCAGCATCAGGGTCCTCAAAGAACCCCTTATTCTGGTTGCAGGACGTTAGGATTCCTGGCACCACCGTGACTAGCAGCTTTAGGGTCTTGGTGGTACCGTCTGCAGTATCAGGGCTTGTTAGCTGCAGGGATTTCCTCTCTGCAAGAGTTCTGTGTTGGGATTTGGGACATAATCCCCCAAATGTGGTTCTCTAGGCATCCTAGTGTGTCTGTGAACTAATCAATATTTTAAGAACCAAACTTTGTGCTTAACTTGATCGGCGTTGGTTTCTGTTGCTTACAGTTAAGAACCCTGACATTCAGAAAGGAAGTGAGCAGCTTGTGCCCAAGGGGTGAGCTGGTACTTGTGCCAGTGCAGACAGCCAGTGCAGGGGCCGGCTCCTCATCTCCAGAGCGGCACATCCTACCCGATTTCCAAGGGGCTGGGGCAGGTGGGAATGGGGTTCAGACCCCCTTCTCATGTGGCCTCAGGCTCAGTCACATTTGAAAGGGGCTCAGCTGAGTGTTTCCAGGGAAACGTTTTATTTCTAGGAAAGTTTTATTTTAAATCAGTCTCCCTTGTCTCTATATAATCATGCTATTTCTTTAAGCTCCTCCATAGCAATCTGGCCCTATTTGCCTCTGAGGTCTCTGCAGGGATCCGTGCACAGCCAACTTGGCATCTTGCTGTCTTCTGGTCCCTTCTCACCTTAGTATGGCTTGTCCCAGTGCCTGCAGGTCTGTTTGCTTGAAGAGCGTCCAGCTCCTCCGATCCCTTTGTCTTTCAGCCTTTCTTCCCATTTTTGGTCCTCCTGCTAGGCCTACGAGCTTGTTAAAAATGAATCTCCTAAAGATCATTGCTGTATTTGCTGACTTCTCTCCTTTGCTTAAATTCAGGGGTCTGACCTTTCTTATATTTGCTTCTGCAGTCTCTCTCTCTCTCTCTCTCTCTCTCTCTCTCTCTCTCTCTCTCT
>NW_016807867.1:2183342-2186470 GCF_001698545.2 Rhinopithecus bieti
CCCTCTCTTTCTCTCCCTCAATTTTAGATTCTTGTCTGGTTTCTGGTCATTTGGCTTTTTCTGACTTCCATAGTAGAAAATTTACTGATACCCTCCAAACCCTGATTTGATAATTTTGGCCTGCCGACTTGTCTTTTCAGTGGGGTATCTGGATAGCCAAAATCCCATCACTGCACAATTCTGACCCAAAGAAGCTTTGTGAGGCCATCAGTGAACTTATCATCCACAATCTTAATTTCCAATTACCTGCATTTTTCAGACATTTTCCTTACTTACTATTGAGGGTTACTCAATACCTCACAAAATCCCCTCAAATTATATTTGGGAGCCCTGAGGAAGTTTCAAGGTTTCACTCCACATGAATTGTGACTATCTACCAGGTGGTCTCCATCAATTATTTTTCTTATCTGCTCTGGCTCCCTTCACTGATATCTGCTGTCGGGACTTCTGCTTCCTATGAAGGAGCACGGACCTGCCTTGTTGATGACTTCAGTAGCAGAGTGGCCCCAACATGGCCCTGTGGTCGTGGGGCTGTGCTGTGGCTGCTAGGCACTGCCCCACAGGCCCTCTCCATGCCATAGTGTGCTGTAGCCTCTCCCACTTTAGAAGGTGGGACACCTCTTTCCCTTTTTGTACAGTGCTTTGCCAGGGTCTTGATGGAGAGGTGTTTTGGTAAAAATACAAATCAATATTTTAGTTTTTGTTTGCATTTCTTTCTTTCCTCTAAGTTCTCACCTTTCTCTTCCAATGCTGGAAGATTTACTATCAGAAAGAATAAAAAAAAAAATCTGTCTGACTCTCTCTTCCATGAAGAAGTCTTTGCAGAAGGCTAGTGGGCTGGTTTCTCAGGCCAGTAAATTTCTGGAGAACTGCCCTGCCAGCCAATCCAACATGACTGATCCTGACCAAGGAGAGATGGATAGAGCTCAGTTCAAACAAGAGTTTCCTACATTTGTTAGGAGGTCTAGACTTTGGCCATGATACTGCTAGAATTCTTTTTTTGGATTTGGGAAACTCTAGTAACTAACTGATAGGGCTTGGGCTTTGGACTATGTAAGTGCATGTTTTTCTACATGTACATATCCTGGAGCAATAAGACTACCTCAAGCCTTAGCCCCTCCTGCCTCTTTCTAGCCTCTCTGAAAATCTACGGGCATTCCAGGATAGAAGTCAACCAAGCATCCCATTCTGCCACCTCCCTGACTTCTGTGTCTTGGGACTACCCTCCTACTTTTCATGTCTCATTCTGCATTTCTTCTTATTGCTTTTGTCATACTTGTAACCTAAAAAGGTGACTGTGTGATTCATTATTTAATGCCCATCTTCCTTGGGAGGGCAAGGAGGGGAGGGCTGTGCCTGCTTATTTACTGCTGTATTTTCAGTGTGTAAAGCTTTGCCTGGCATTTGACACTTAATAGGAGCTCAATAAATATTTGCTGAATAATTTCATGAATATCTCCAATTCCGTAATTATAATTGTTATGCTGAACTAAAAACTCTTGTTTTGGGGAAAACAGAGTGAACTTGATTCTTTTCCTTTCAGTGGTTCCTTGGGGGTAGAGAGAAGAGATGAGTCTATGGGGATAGTTTCTCCATTACATAAAGTCATCTCAGGCCTACTGTACCTGTCTCTACTCAGGATTATCACCCCCTAAAGAGTTGTAGCGGTTGGTGAGAATAATAACTATAAGGCTATAATCAGGGCTATTCCCAGACAAAATTATGAAGTTAGGGATGTTTATTTTTGAGATGTAAAGCCTCCCAGCAATATTAAACAAGCTCTTAGTATTATCTTCAAAAATTCAGAATCCACAGCAGCCATAGCTCTGGAAAATGGTTTTGTAAACACTACCATTACCAGCTACTGGCACATCACAACCAGAGTTATATATTATATGAACACATGGAAGCATGCTCATGAACACGTTTACAAGTAGCAAGGATTTCTCAACCATATTTCTCCAAATCCTTGAAGACTTACTGTCCACCACCACTGCGCCCTTTCCAGAGTGGAATCGGCCACATCTGTTTTTAGATCATGGTGGGTGGGGGAGAGAGGCATTTATTGCTTACCAGATACGCTTCTGCTCTTCTACATTTCCCAGCCCCCTACAATCAAGTGTGGCTGGAAACATGACTTTAAGTGGCCAATGGACTATGCAAAGAAATGATATGCATCGCTTCCTGGCCCAAGCACTGAGGAAGCCTCATGCTGAGATGGTGGGGCATCCATCAGCCTTAGACTCTGAGCAGAGCTGCCTGCTAACCCACGATGGACATACAGCACAGATGAGAGATCAATGTTTGTTTCAATGTGTGTCCACTGGATTTCTATTCAGATGGTTCAACTGAAGAGACGTTAGTGTAGGTTTTACTGAAAGGTGCGAGCAGGTTGAGAAACTCAACAAGAGGTTTTGAGATACCCAGAGATGAGAGATGGAGAAGCCCTGACCACCTCTAGGTCTGAAGGAACAAGGAGGAGATAACTGTGTGATTGGAGCCCCAGGGGCAGCTTGAGCCATGGAGTTGAAACCTGGAGAAGAAATACTTATTCTGCTGGAATTGCAGTGTCGAAGGAAGGAGTCAACAGGGAATAAACACCCAGAGGTGCTTAGCAGCGTGCCTCCCTTAGGAACCCAACCAGGAGCCATGGGGCACTTGGCCTGGGTGATAGGGTTTATAAGTCTCTATTTCAAGGGCCACAGTAAAGGGCAGAGAATAGAGCAGGGCAGATAAGGCCAATGGAGGGTGTCTGACACAAAGAGGATAAAGCAGCCCAGTCTGACTCAGATCTGACCCTCTCACTGTGTCTTTGGGCTCTTGGTGCTTCTATTGTGCTGCGTCACCCCCTTGAGCTGTACATTGCCTCCCACTATGGATTGTCAGCTGCTTGAAAGCCGACGTAGTGCTGCATTCTTTTCATATCCCTAGTATCCTGCCCTGCATCTGCAATATCATCTTGTTACATATCAACTTAGAAATATGCCAGATTTAACCATCATTCTTAGCAAACTATCACAAGAAGAGAAAACCAAACACTGCATGTTCTCACTCATAGGTGGGAACTGAACAATGAGATCACTTGGACTCGGGAAGGGGAACATCACACACTGGGGCCTATCATGGGG
>NW_016807867.1:2186559-2225087 GCF_001698545.2 Rhinopithecus bieti
TTATGCACATGTACCCTAGAACTTAAAGTATAATAAAAATAAATAAATAAATAAATAAATAAATAAAAGAAATATGCCAGATTTCCAATGTTGAAGTGCACGGCTAACTTCCTTCTATGAGATGCCATATATATATATATATATATATATATATATATATATATATATATACACACACACACACATATACACACATACACATACACACATATATTGGAGACAGGGTCTTGCTCTGTTGCCCAGGCTGGAGTGCAATGGTGCAATCACAGCTCACTATAACCTCGACCTCCTAGGCTCAAGGGACTCCCACCTAAGCCTCCCAAGCAGCTGGGACTACAGGTGCACACCATCATGCCTGGCTTATTTTTTGATTTTTTTGTAGAGATGGAGTCTTAATATGTTGCCCAGGCTGATCTCAGTCTCCTAAGCTCAAGCGAATCACCCACCTCAGCCTCCTAAAGTGCTGGGATTACAGGTGTGAGTCATGGCGTCTGGCCCTCAAGATGCTATATTAACACCAGGCTGTTGTTTCCATTTGCAAATTATAAAGTTCCCAATTTGGTGAATTAACAGAATCATTTTGAGATTTGTACCTTAAGTGATTCTGTTGATTCACCAAGTATTTTAGTTATACAGGCAGCAGAGAATAAAAGCTATTAATTAGGGCATACATTTGCACTTCCTGATTATGGGTTGATACCGGGGAATAATAGGAAGGTAGAGCCCCAGGACTTGGAAATAACATTGCCCTCTGAGAATTAAAGCAAAACTTTAACATATAACAGATTAAAGAAGAAATGGACAAAATTATCTGAAAGAGATAGTGTCTCCCAGGCCAAGGTGGAACAGGGTCTGCTGAAATTCTTATGTAACTATTTGTGACTCCAGTATTAGCTGGGGTCATCTGGGTTTTTGAGATTTAGCTAAAATTGCCATAAATGCCCTTTCCCAGTTCTTTGGGGGATTGCAATGCTTTCCCCAAGATTTCTGTGAATTCCCAGGAGCTTGAGTTCTCGTGGTCACTCTGCCTCCGAGTCCCTGCCCTTCTAGAGTTCTTGATTCTACTTGTGTCTCCAGACTGGGGCTTCTCTCTTCACCCCCGCTTCCCAGGATTTTAAGAACATCTACATAGGGCCTTTGTGAGTGGCAGATTTTACCCAAGTTTTGAGGTGAAGGAGAAGGTTTTATATCATAGACTTAGAAACATTTAAAGTTGGATTTTATATATTCACGTTCTCAAAGAGACCACAGCTACTCTACGGCTGGCGATTCCTCTCCACTCACGTTCTTTCAAAGACTCCATTCTTCACTGGCCCCTACTTCCTGTTCTTCTTGAACTCTTCCTCCATTTTATCTTTGCTCTCCTCTGTGCTTCATTTTTGTTTTGTTCTGTTTATTTTTTAAAATTAACTTTTCCAAATGACACACTGCATGAACACAATTCATTTAAAAATACAGAGGTACGTAGATATAAAATACCACTCTTTCCAGCATTAGTTATTGCTCATATTTTTAAATTTTGCCAATCTTATTAGTAAAACATGATATCACCTTGTTGCTTTAATTTGCATTTTCCAGATTACTAGTGAGAGTAATTTTTCCTATATTCTTTATTGGCCCTTTGACTTTCTTCTGTGAATCATGACTTTATATTGTTTGCCTTCGAGGCTAATCACTTCTGCCTCCACCAGCAAATCCCTGGAGGTGATCACATCAAAGTACTGTCGTCCTGTGGGACCTGCCTGGTGACTCACTAGACTTCTCTAAGAGACTTTCTCGCCATCTCCTGTCTACCACCTTCAATAACAATCACATCTTTCTGTTAAGGGTCCTTAATTTTGATTGTTGCAAAATAGGATAAAGTTTTTAAACCTATCAGTCTTAGGGAGCAGTATGGCCAACGTAAACCTCGTCAATATGGAGGCAGTTACATGAAGCTCCAGAACTGACTCAAATTTTGAGTAGAATGAGTGTTCAGTTGGTTCGCAATAGTACTTGATTGTTGTATAGGAAGACCACACAATTGGGGTTGCCTAGAATAGTGCTGGTTTAAGCGTGCTCCCCTGGGGTCCCGTCCAGATGGAACCTACTTTCATTCTCTTTTGCAAGTGAAAAGGTCACCTTATCCTTTGTGTGGCCTTCATCCTGTTATCACACAAATGCTTAATATGTGTGATATTAATCATAGTGCCATATGCTGTGGCACTATTTTAAAAATGACTGGTCCATGAGTTTTAGAAAAGTTGACAATATGGCAGTCTGTAACTAAGGGTTTGTGTTAAACACAGACTTACAGAACTAGAGAATTTTTGAGCTGACATTAAACATAACTTAATTCAGTGTTTTGTTGTGGTCGCTGAGTCTTTGAAAAGCTCATGGAAATTGTGGACCTTCTTGTAGGAAGATGCACAGTCATACCTACACTAAGGTTTCCTACATTTCAGGGTGTCCACAAAGGCTCTGAAACTCATTTAGGGGACCCAGATTAATTAATTACTCAAATTTGTCATATAAATGAATACATTGAGATTCAGAGAGGCTAAATGATGTGTCAAAAGAAGAAAGGATTAGAAGGAGAAATAGGCATAGGGTCCCATGGTTTCCATTTTGTGCTTCTTCTTCCTGGTCTCCCTCCTATTGTGGGAATGTCAGTGAGAGGTTAAAGCTATAGAAGAGCTTTCTGCATGGGATATTATGAAGAATCTGAAATATTCTTTCTGAAAGCAAAGCATAAGTCGACTCTGTTCTCAGTGACTACTTCTCAGATCACTTACAGAGTTCTCATTAATATTTATGATGCAATACCTACTGGTTAGTAGGTTTTGCTGAATGGACGCTTCAAAAACTCAGGTCTCAACGTGCTTGCTGCCCCAATCTAACATACATCTATTACCCCAGTCACCAGAAATGAGAGAAACAAGGAGCCCCTCTGAAAGGGTGTGGGTCTCCAAGCATGGAAATAAAGGAAAATCTTGAGTTCCTTCAGGGGAAATTCCAGGCACCTAGCTAGCTCTGAGAAGTAAATAAGCAACTTGATAAGCAAGAAGGTAATAGTAGCCCACAACGGTAGTCAAGGAAGTTAGAATCAGGAGATGTTTGGCTCCCTTACAGAAACTGAAGAGAACATCTTCACATATGTCCCTAAGTTGTTTCTCAGAAACCTAGACCCCCACCAAATGGATCTGTAGACTTCAGATAAGGGGAAACTGAGGCCTGAACTCTGACCGCCATTCTTTGTTCTAAATTTCTTCCTGAGGATTCTGCAGGGAGTGACAGCCATGAGACAGAGCTAACATTCTTTCCTAACAACCCCAAATTTTATCTTTTATTTTATTTTGAGACACAGTCTTGTTCTTCGCCCAGGCTGGAGTGCAGTGGCACAATCTCAGTTCACTGCAACTCCGCCTTCTGGATTCAAGCAATGCTCCTGCCTCAGCCTCCCGAGTAGCTGGGATTATAGGCATGTACCACCACAGCTGGCTAATTTTTGTATTTTTAGTAGAGACGGGGTTTTGCCATGTTGGCCAGGCCAGTCTCAAACTCCTCACCTTATGTGATCCACCCACCTTGGCCTCCCAAAGTGCTGGGATTACAGGTGTGAGCCACTGTGCCTTGCCCCAAAGCTTCTCTTCCTTAACCAATGGCAAATCAGAAAATATTTGAATCTACCTATGACTCGTAAGCCCCACTTCAAGATATCCCACCCTTGTAACCTCCATGCATTGATTTATGATTTTGCCTCTAATGTCTGCTTTCCTGAAATTTCCCCCTGCCTTTAAAAATCCTTACTTGCAAGTAATCGGAGAGGTTGGGACTTTAGCATTAGCTGCCCAATCTTCTTGCTTGGTGCCTCCAAATAAATGTCTTTCTTTCTCCCACTGCAAACCCTGATGTCGATGTTTTGGCTTTACTCTGCCAGGACAGCCAACCCCAGTTTGGTTGATAACGGAAACACTTGCTGTTCCTTTCAATGGTGTGTCCTTTCACTCCTGTTTTTGCACGTTTTCATTTCCTTTGCCTAACAATCCCTACTCATTCATGAAGATGTTTTTAATGGTGAATTCACTTTCTCTTGAGAGTCTTCCTAACACTCCTAGCAGGCGTGGTAGCTTTTTCCAGAATAATGTCTAATTTAGGTGAGGTTTGCCTACCAGCAACTAGGCCAGTGCTTAGCATGCAGAATGTCCAACAAATATTTGTCAAATAATATAAGTGAACAAATCCTTGTAGGGTTTTTTCTTTTTTTCTCTCTTTTTTTTTTTTTGCATCTCAATTTATCAGACAAAATCTAAGTAAGGAGTTGGTATGCTTCTCTTGCTTTTGTAGAGCTTACTTCTTATTGCTTGAGCTTTCTTCATTTTATAGGTCAGTGCAGCATTTTACAGATCCAACAGTCCTTTTCTTTTTTTTTTTTTAGGATTAAGTCAGAAAACTTCACTCATTTGCTTGACCTGCAGTGCCTACAGTCACAATTTTGGAGTGAGTTAAAAAATATTGGTGGATAAATTGCTGTGCTTCCCGGAGGGGAGGAGAAGCGTATGAACTCCTTGCCAGGTTTCTATGGCCTGGGGCACCACAAAAGACCTTTTCTTTTTTTCTTTTCCCAGGTATCTATGTCAAAAAGAATTTGCCAAGGAGCCAAAATCTTCATCTGTTTATGGCTTCACAGTCGATGAAAAATGCAGGATCATTAGAAGCTAATTACTGGTTTCATGGCAATATTTATCACAAAAGCTAATTTGATCTTCCAGAACCCACTTTGGGGGCTAGCAGAGCCCATTACTAAGAAGTATTATAACTTTTTTTTTTTTTTTTTTTTTTTTTAAGTTATACGACAACTTCACTAACAAACCAAGTGGGGGAGACAACAGACTGGCATGGCCTGACATCTCAATGGTTTCCATCTGGCCCAAGTAATTTCTAAAATAGTTTGTTTCAAAAGCATTCCTTTCCACTTAGAGGAAGATGTTTCGAAGATTCATATATGGAAAATTCAATTGAGTATGCCTTTTTGTGTATCCTGAAGAATTGATTATTTTTAAATGCAGTTAAATAGCTTACGTAAGAGACATAAAGATACATTGAAAGAGGATCCCGAGTCCTAAACTTCCAGCTCTCCAAACTATTTGCTGATCTCTATGTTTTCCCGCTATTGCTTTTGCCTTCTTTGCATATATTGTTGCCTTCTGAATGTGAAGCTATTTGTATTTGTACTTTATTTACTTGTTCATTCAACAAATAGATGTTGGGGAGACAAAAGAATGTATTTCATGGCTTATACTTTAGTTTCGGAGATATGAGGCATGAGAAAAATGATAAATAAAAAAGTGGAAGATATCACGGGACTAGCATGTAAGTTCAGAGAGGGAGAGATCAGTGTTGCATAAGGAAAAAAAGCATGGGATTTAATGGCAGAAAGCCTGGGTTTGAGGTTTGACCCCACCTTTACACTGACCCTCAATGTCTTCATCTGTAAAATGGGAGAATTAAATCTACTCTAATGATCTCAGGCTGTTCACTCTCATGAATTCTCAGGCTGTGAGGATTCTAAGGGATCTGAGAGAAATTTGTAAAGCAGAAAACTTACTTCATTATCATAATCTTCTCCTTATCCTCTTATCACCTCTTAAACTCACTGGTATGGTCTAGAAGAAGTCAGGGAAGGCTTCTTGAAGGAGATGAAAGTGATTGACAGAGAGAAAGGTGGCAAACTAAAGGCCAGACAGTGTTAGGACCTTACAGATGTTATCAGGAAAAAGCGCATTATAGCATTTCATCTATTTCTGGAAGACAAATCTGTGGCTACTAGTTGTAATTATTCACCTTGTCATTGGTTTTGGCAATAATTCAGTTTTACAGGATCTCATACTTCCTATCTTTGCAGGACAATTTCCTTTTTACATATCTATGAGTGCAATTGATGAAATTGGCAAAGATACGTCCTTGGTGAGCCTGCCGCAAATCTATTTTCCTGAAGAAAGGCTCAGCTGGGCATGCCTAGATTTTCCTCATGTAATCCCTTATGATGGTCCTGGGTCTCTGTCTGTCTTTCAACTTTGCTTTGCTCCTGGATCTCTGTCTGTCTTTCAACTTTGCTTTTGTTTTGTTGCATCTGCTGATACCGGAGATGGGCTACACAGAAAGCACTAGATAAGACCAGAACCTAGGTCCTCATTCTGGATCAGCCACTAACCACCCATCTGTTCTTGGTCCTCATTCTGGATCAACCACTCACTAACCACCTGTGTGTTCTTGGGCAGATCATCTAAACTCTCTGAGGTCTGCTCTTAATAAATGGGCGTGAGATTATCAAACTTCTAAGCTCCCTTCTAGGTCCAAACTCTATGAGTTTTTGTTAAGAATCATTATTTGGGTTAAAAGACATCCTGGGAGAGTTTATTTTAACAAAAAATATTGAGGTTGCTATACCTTTCCTCAGACATTAAGGGGCTTTGGATGTTCACAGGTAAAACCTTAGAGGTCAGGATCTGTGTCTTACTATCTTAGACCTCCCGTCGTGCCCAGCAAGGTGCCCTGCACTTAGCAAACATTGTGTCTATTGATGGCTGGATGAAAGAACAACTTTCCCTCCAAAAGGAGGTACCTTTTCTACAAAGAGAAACGTTTATATCTCACTTTGGAGAGGCTGGTCATTGGGGCCAGCTCTCATATTAGAAAGCAGCTTTAAATACAATGTGTAGTGACTGTAACCCAGCCTGGGACATTAAATTCCTTGACAGCAGGGACCACACTTTATTCATTTTGACATACCCCACAGTGCCTAGCATGGGGCTTTGTAAATGGTAGGTTCTCAATTAATCTCTATTCAATTGACTTCAGTAGACTCGATAAAAGCCATTTGTTTTCATCCAATCACTCTCTCCATTTATTCAGTCAGTCTTGAAAATGTGGAAAAAACAAAAAAAGTTCTCAATTTCTGTTTCTCTTGTTAAAGTACGTTGGTAGCATTTAGATTTCCAATAATAGTTAAATCTTGTACAGACACTCTGTCCTTTTTAAAACCATTTCTCTTTCTGTACTCACCTGATCACAGGGGATAAGAGGGGCCAAGAAAATCCTCCCTCTAAACCATCCCCTGAGAGCCACTGCAAGTTCAGATTGTCATGAAAATGAGCGAGACTGGAACACAGAGGAGGAGGGAGGGGGATTTCTGTTCCATTTGTTCTCTTATTCCTGTTGTAACTGTGGGGACCAAACCCTCTACACTGATTAGTTTTAGGATCTAAGTCCCCTTATTGCCTGGTGAGGGTGGTCCTCTTGATGAAATCCAAAGAGGCCTCCCATGAAATGTGCGGTTCTCACAGCGCCTCAAACACCTGTGTTTTGACTGTTTGCTTCAAAACACAGTGGCATGCCAAAGATGGGTAGAAAGCAATTGACAGAGATGAACAAAAACTCAGTATCTTTCCCCTCAAAAAAATCACATACTCATGTCCCTCCTCCTCCACCCCAATCTGGTTCCTTCCTGTAAACCTCATATTGGTGAAGTGCCACACCATTTGCCACGTCATCAATGCCAGAAGGCTAGAAGCTATCCCCAACTCCTCCTTGTCAAACCCCATATGCAATCAGTTCTTGAATACAGGAGACTCCGTCTCAGAAATACCGCCCAAAGCTCTTCCTGCTTTCCCAAGGCTTTTGCTTTGGGAAAAGTAGTCTTCCTTCCCAACAACTGGTTCTTGAGCTGTGGGTTTGCAGCCATGCCTTTTCATGACTTTTGCCTTTGGGCACATTCTCTTTCTGCAAGGCATTCTTGCCTTGAGGAGCTCATCGTATTGTTTTCTCAAGACTCACTTCTAGTGTGAAGTTTTTCCAGCCTGTCTCATCCTGCAGCCTCTCACAGCCTCCAAGCCCCTTCACACCCCAATGCATCATCGTTCTGTCACAGTGCTCATCACGTTGCAATACAACTATTTGTGAATGGCTCTCTGTTTCCTACCTACATGGAAGCTCCTAGATACGGAGTCTATGGCTCCACATCTCTATCCTCAAGGACTCAACAGGGGTTTGGTACATAGAAGATAATCAATAAATCAATCAATGCTTGGTAAGTAAATGATTTGGGGATAAGTGAGAGTGGGGGATAGGAATGAACAGAAATTAAAGTAGAGAAACTATGGCTGCAGCAGCGAAGGTGTTGTTTCCTCTTCAACGAACTGTATATCATTTTTTAAAGTAAAAAAAAAAAGGTAATGTTTGCCTAGGATTAGCATAGAAAATGAAAAAGGAGTTAGAAGTGCAATATTTTTCAGAGAAGGCATGCGCTCCAGACCTGCTCACAAAGTACCTAATGCTGGGAAAGAACAGAGAGGCAAAACTTCTTTCTTATTTCCCTTGCAAATGCTTGTTTTTCTTTCTTTTTCCATAATCCTTTACCATTTGGAGGACACTCGTTAATCTGCAAAGCAAGCCCCCTTTCCAGGCCATTAGTGCCAGGACGATGTGAAATAGAAGCCAGCCTGGGCCATTAGTGCCATGGTCATTTAAAACACCAACCCGTTCAGGTTATTAGCGAGCCAGGGCAATTTGAGTGAACAACCTGTCCAGGCAATTAATGCCAAGGTAATTTAAAGTGCTACACCATTCTCAGTCCTGTCAATTAGCAAGGAGTCTTCCATTTTACAAATGGGGCTTGCGGCTCCTTGGGTACATCCGGGGGCTTTCTCAGGGGCGGGGAAAAACTTGACCACTGAACAGCTCTCACACACTGTCCGTGTGGTCGGTCCTCTTGCCTTCAGACAGGTTTCCGGACCTCAGACCTATGGGTGGATGTTAAACCACAAATCTTAGAGGCTGGCTTCTGTGCCCAGTGGCATCCTGTACAAAGTGTTGGGCCACCGTGAGTTCCTTCCCCACAGCATCGGAGCACATATTGTAATGCAGATTGTACGCCCTCTCGAGAGTCGGAGCGCCATTCACCAGCTTCTGCGGTGACCCCAGAGAGCGCCAGTGTGTGCCAGCTGCCTGAGTATCACATAGACCAGCCACACTCTTGGCACGCTGGAGGGGGTTGGGTGCCATCTCCCATATTCAGCAAAATCCAGCCTAGAAGCACAGATGAGCTCTGTGTTCCAGGGTGTTCCTGAAGAGATTAGTGTTGTTGTCTGTCACACACACATCATGATTGAATCTGGGGAAGTTTGGGGAAGGCGCAGGGGAGGGCCAGCTGGCTCAAGTGGACCCCTTCTGCCTGTCTGCTTGCTCTGCCTCCGGGGGAGATTTTCAGGTGGCTTATCAGAGCTGGCTCACAGAAACACAGCCCTTCCAGGTCGGCTGCGGAATGTGGGGTCAGGAACCATAAACTGCAGTGTGAGATGAGGGCTGTCAGCTTAGCGGAAGGCAGAAAGCATCAATCATTTTTATGAGGTGCTTTGACCTTGCAGGATAGCCAAAACAACTTCGCAGCCCCTAAAACATTCTTAAGTTACTTATGATTATTCCAATAATTATTCAGCATGTACAAAGCTCTTTTGCTGAAATTCATCCTGTATTGTCTCTTATTAGATACTGTGATTAATCATTCCCATTCAGCAGTGGAGTTTAATCCATTCATTTAAAAACCTTTGTTAAACACATGTTCAGGCAACGCACTAGGAACTCTGCAATAGAGTTAAATAGGAAAGGCCTCTGCCTCCAGGAGTTTATAATCTTATTAGATTTCTCTATCAAATCCTTTGTGGTACTAGTCATAAGTACAGATAAATTCCACAGATTTCAGAAGAAAGGTGTCCAGAAGAGACATCAGAATTCAGGGAAAGAATGACAAGAATTTAAGTCAGGGGATTAAAATAAAGAAGGGCTACAAAACAATTCTGTGATGGCTTGAAATATGATCTAAAGCAAATTGAATTTTTTCTGGATCTATTGAACACCCAGATCTTGGAGTCTGATCTGCGGCTGCAGCTACTCCAGGGTGGCAGGGAGGAGGCAAGCTGAATTCCCAGCACAGAGAACTTTCAATGGAGAAACTGAAAAATACCAGCAATATGTTTGGTTTTAACTGACGTTTTCTATCTGTTAGAGAGACACTTACTAAGTGTTCACATGTAGATAAATCCTTCGGACTATTTGCCCATAAACAATAAGGATTTTGTTCAACTAGTTCATTATGAAGACAAATGAGGCCATGATAACTTTGTTTTCTCAATGTCCTTCCTACCTACTCTTGTCTCTTTGCTAAAATCCTTCAAGGTCAAGATCAAATGCTGTCCCCTCCTTGAAAGTTTCTTAAATCTTCTTCTGGGAACTCACATTACTTTGTAATTTTATTATGGCAGAGATATTTTTTCATTTTTGTTTTTTGAGATGGACTTTTGCTCTTGCCCAGGTTGGAGTGCAATGGAGTGATCTCGGCTCACTGCAACCTCCACCTCCTGCGTTCAAGCGATCCTCCTGCCTCAGCCTCCGGAGTAGCTGGGATTACAGGTGCCTGCCACCATGCCTGGCTAATTTTTTGTATATTTAGTAGAGATGGGGTTTCACCATGTTGGTCAGGCTGGTCTCAAATTCCTGACCTCTGGTGATCCACCCATATGGCAGTGATTTCTTTTTGATTGGTGGAAACCAAACAGATGAAAATGTTTCTTACTGTTTTATCCAAAAATTCTAACATTTTCAGGCATCCACATTTCCAGACTGCCTCTTTCAGCCAAAAATATAACAAAACCTTATCAAAATGTGTCTTATTTTTTATTTAGAGTCTGTGATCTGTGATTGTACTTGTTTACAAATATGTTTCCACTTTGAATAATAACTTCCATATGGACCATGATAGGTATTTCTCATCCTTTATTGTCTGAAAGTATGCCTAGCACTGTGCTTCACACATACCAGTTATTAACAAAGTTTCTGTAATATTGAATTGAATCTGCTTTCTCTACCTTGTATATTAAATGCACGAAATTCAATAGGATACAAACAAGAAATGGCTTTATTTTTCCTCAACTATCACTTCTATCTTTGGGCAAATGTCCTTTCTCTGCACCTTTGTAATGTCTTCAAAGTCACTTTCACTTATACAAAAACTCCCACTTTGATAGTTAAGATTCACATTCAGTTATTAAAAAGTCCAGTATCGTCATATTTAAAATTTCCATCTCACATCCAATTAAAAATTTCTCCCTTCTCCTTTGCTCAAGCCTAATGCATGGTTGGGGGACCTGCAATGGGTCTTTGGGATTTTAGTCTAAATTCTGTGAAAATCCATAATCCAAATGGAGAGAAAAGAGATACCTTGGGCACATAAGGTAATGTGCTTGGGTCGACTTGCTTTATGTGAACAAAACTCAAGATTAAGGTCTAGTTTAAGCTATCTTTAACTGTTGAATTTTTCATGGGCTTATAATGTGCTGACGACTACAGCAACCTTTACAACTTTAACCACCCAGGCACCAAATCCAAATATTATTGCAGCACGGAGTAGAAGTATCCTTTGCAGGGAAGAGGCTAATAAAACTTTTACTTTGCATTCTGAATATAGAATTAGCATCTGACAATCCCCTTGGAATTATAACTCTTGCATTGTTACACACTAAATAGCTACACTTGTCTTGTTAATAAAATCATAGTAATTGAGTAGCATTTTCATTAAGACAGGAGTGTGGTTCATTTTGAAGACAGATGAAAAAACAACCTGGAGATTCCGTCGAAACTGCTATTTCATTCAGGTTGCACAGAACCCATATTAATGGGAAATTGTTTTGAACAAACATACCAGAAAGTCATCTGCTATTGCCCCCTCTGGGGTCAGCACTGTATGAATCCCTGTCTTGGGGGGTTATCAGGTGTTCTTCAGTTTCTGGCTGCCTCATTAGCTGGCAAAGTAGCTGTACATATGTATTTTAGAGACCCACTTAGCATCCCTTGAGTACACAGAACTGCCCCAGATCTGACAGTATCCTAGAGCAGAAGTGGACACAGACAGAGCTTCACTGAAGATGTTCTCCCAGCCACACTGAATAATTTAAGAAACTCCACACATGCACACCGAACAAATCACAGTTAATAACAGATCCCCCGTGATCTCATAAAGCCTGATGTAGAATCCAGAGTCAAGGTTTGGTATGGATTCTTCCCCTCCAAGGAGGAGCAGGATGAGCTAACTTTTTAGATACAGCCATAGATAGGTGTGCTCCAAGGACCCCCTCACAGATTGCTTGACCTCTGTGTGCATTCTCGGCAGACCTGCAGCTAGTAACAAGAGCAGTCTTGTTACTAGGTTATGTGGTTGTGTGGCAGGCTTTGGATGGAGATGATGGAGCATCTTGGCAAGTTTTACACATCTGAACAACAGGTGCTCCCTGACCCTGAAGTGTGGAGAAGGCTGAGGGATAAGTAGCATCTTAAAGTCCAAGTAATAGACTTTATATATATTTGCACAGCCACTCACCTTCAAATAAAACTAGGCAAATATAAAAGGAAATTAGGTTGCTAGCCAGTTTGTATCTCAACAAAGACTGACATATCATTCCAGGACTCTAAGCCTATGCTTCCTTGAGCCATAGATATCATTAGGGTATGTGGCAGCATTGATGGAGCTAGATACCCAGCCCAGCACAAAGCTGCAGTGGAAACTTCACACAGATGCAAGTTATAGTTCCTGTTCCCTAGAACCTCAAAATGTGTTCATTCTTTTGCTATTTCCTTGGCACTAGGTGCTGAAGAGACGAAGAAAGATTAATTGACTAATGTGGTTTTCATAGTGTGATGGAAAGAGCTTTGGTGTCAGTGAGCCGTGCATTTGAATTGTGATGCTGCACTCACCATCTCTGTGGTCTTTGGTAAGTTAGTCACCCTTTCTGAGTGTCAGCAGCCTCAGCTATACTAAAAGGGTGAGGTCCACCTTTTGAATTTGGTGAGGGTTAGATGAGCCCCTGCCTATGAAATACCTAGCTTGGTGCCTGGCACATAGTAGGTGTGTTGTAGGTCCTATTCCCCAGGAAACAGACTCTCAGATTCTGAGACTGGTACGCAGATAAGTGCTGGGGAGTGCTTTCAGAGGGAGTCCTTGGAGGGAGCCGGGACTGGGCTGAAGAAGGAGCTGACTTGCAACAGAGAGGTGAGCCTTTTCCTTGGCAGCTGCAGAGCTGAGCAACTGGCCCTTTAGAGATATCCTGAGGCAAGGGGACCTTTGTCCTTTGTCCCCTTGCACTGACTTCCTGTCTTCCCAATGGCAGGAGATCTTGGCAGAGCATCACAGTACTCAAAGTACTCAAAGTACTCAATGACTGTGAGCTCCCTTCTCTTTTCTGCAAAATTCCAGATGGTTAGAGCTCAGTGGAGCAGATGAGGCATGAGCATGAACACTGCTGAGTATCAAGTGTGTATGTCTTAGAGCAAGCACAGACACAATGTTATGAAGTTCAGAGAGGGCTTTTAGCTGGGGTCACTCAGAGAAGGCTTGAGAGATACGCCCTTGAATCATGAAAAACAGCATAAGTAAGAAAGTATTTCATTGTGTGGTACATAGACAAGAGTGCTGAGCAACGTCAGGGGAAAGGGAGCCCAGGAAGGGCTGGAGAAGTTGGGGAAAGTTTTGTAGCAGTGTCTCTGTGTTGGTTGATCAGTATCCTTGCCTGTGCTTATTAACAACTAAGGTCTTGGGATTCACTAGGAACTGCTGGGTCTGAATTGGGCATATGCACTTTATAACCCACCTAGTCAATTCTGATGCATGCTGAAAGTTTGGGAAGCCCTGAATAGCAGCTTTAACCCATCTTAGTCCTACTCATTCTTTAGAACTCAGGCCAAGTGCTGTCTCATTAACTTGTGGAGCACTTGTGACAGTCAAGCTGCTGTATCCAGCCACAGTGAAATACCAGATTCTCTGTCATAGGGGCTTATGATTTAATGAGAGGGCAGGAATGTAAACAAATCATGTGAGATAAAGATGGGCAAGTACTATTCTGTGGGAGGATGACTTTGGAGCTATGCAGATCTGAGTAGTAATTCACGAGTTTCCTAGTTGTGTGGTTTGGATAAAATCCAGAACAAAAGTGGGGGATTAACTTTGGATAATACAAGAACCTCCAATTCCTCTTGACTGGAGTGAAAGAAATATTTCTCAATCCTCTTAGCCTCAACTTTAAGTACTAAAACATAAAGACATGCAAACTTTTTTGTTGTTATTGTTTGTTTGTTTGAGACAGAGTCTTGCTCTGTCGCCCAGACTGGAGTGCAGTGGTGCAATCTCGGCTCACTGCAACCTCTGCCTCCTAGGTTCAAGCGATTCTCCTGCCTCAGCCTCCTGAGTAGCTGGGATTACAGGCAACTGCCACTGCACCCGGCTAATGTTTTTGTGTTTTTAGTAGAGACGGGTTTCACCATGTTGGCTGGGCTGGTCTCGAACTCCTGACCTCGTGATCCACCTGCCTCGGCCTCCCAAAGTGTTGGGATTACAGGTGTGAGCCACTGCGCCCGGCCAAGACATGCAAACTTTTTAAGATTAAATTGCATTGCCAAGAGCCCCTTCCTTTTACCCAAGAAGGCACTTAGCCCCTAATTTCTTCCAATTATTCTGTAGTACCAACAGTCTACATGGTGCTCATCATGTTCTTCCTGTTCTGCTCCCCTTGAGGAGGTCCAGGCCTTGTGAGGCCACTCAAGTAAGACTCACCACTACCACTGTGGTCATCCCAGGTGCTTCTAGAGCTGCAGACCTCAGCTTGCCAAGCCAGGCAGGCCCATGGAGAGGAAGAGAGAAGGTGGCCTGCTCCTACTCTTAGGTCACACTATGTCCCATGGGCCCAAGTCAATTCTCATGTCCAGAGTCTTCCAGTCTCCTGTAGACAGTTTCTGGTATTTAGTTTTTGCCTCAAATTTGAAAGACTCTCAAGATTATCAAGATCTGTCAGTTTCCAGCTCTCATATATCTAAAGTATGGGGGCATAAACTCAGTCCAAAAGGCAGGTAGGGAATAGAGATGGGATAATTCCTCATTGTCCTCTTCTCCCCCTAGCTGAAATGCATTTCCAGAAGCAACCGTCTACCTTGATGTCATGATTTTCCCTGTTCCCCTGTTCCTTGCAGCAACAGTGTCTTGGGACATCTGTTTCTTTTAGCAGAATCTTTTTGCCTTACTTTTGCACTGCTAAAATGTCCATCAAAGCACTTGTCCATAAACCATAGGGGTTGTCTGCAGAATCACAGAAGTAGGGGCCACTGATTCCAACTTGGGGCAATCAAGGCGATCTGGGAATAGCAGGCCAGGCAGTGAGGAGGTGGTGAGGCAGCTCAAGATAGGCTCTGGAGTCTGAGAGCCCTGAGTTCAAATCCTGTGCTGCCTCTTTTTCAGCCACATGAACTTGGGCCAGTTTCATGGTCATCTCTTTCCAGCTGGAGTCCATGGCTCCACCTCCAGTGAACCAGAAAGCTACTCAAACTTTAAAAAATGCTCTGGTTTCTAGCATCTATATACTTATTTATGGTATTCTCGGGCCAATTTTGATCTCGAGGTTCCTGTCCTTCCCCTCCCTCTAGCTGTCGAGGGAGAAACTCCTCCTTATGGTCTAGCAAGTTGGAGTGAAGTGCCAAGATCATGGCCATAGGGGAAGGTGTAGTCTCACCCACCATGGGTAGCTTTGAGGATCACAACTTTTTAATTTGCTACATAAGTAAGAGTAGGGGTAGATGAAGAAAAGTTTGTAAGGTTATAGAGAAATTTATACCCCATCCCCATAATATAATCATCATAAAAGCTAATATTTGCTGAGTACTTATTATGAGAAAGGTATGGTCTTAAATGTGGATTAAATGAAATAATGGATTACCTTACTAACCCTACATCAATATTAAGAGATACGTATTATCCTATTAATTTCCCCCAATGAAATGTAAATACCATGAATGCAGGGACCTTGTTTAGCTTGTCTCCCGTTAAATTCCTAGGACTAAGATGAGTACTTGGCACATAAATACCTACTATGGTCTAAATGTTTGTGTCTCCCCAAATTCATATGATGAAATCCTATGAGTACAAAAATTTAGTTAGAATGAATAAGATCTAGTATTTGATAGCACAACAGGGTAACTACAGTCAGCAATAATTTATTGTACATTTACAAATAACTAAATGAATATAATTGGAATGTTCATAACACAAAGAAATGATCAATGCTTGAGGTGATGGATACACCATTTATTTTGATGTGGTAAAAATCTCATGTACACCATAAATATATATACCTACTATGTACCTACAAAAATTAAAAATTAAAAAAAAGAAAGAACTCCTAACCTCCAAAGTGGTAGTATTAGGAGGTGGGGCCTTGAGTAGTGATTAGGTCAGGAAGGTGGAGCCCTCGTTAATGAAATTAATGCACTTATAAAATATGTCCCAGGGAGCTCATTTGCTCCTCCTACCATGTGAGGACACAGCAAGTAGGTGCCATCTGTGAACCAGAAAGCAGGCCCTCACCAGACACCAACTTTGCTAGCATCTTGATCTTGGATTTCCTAACGTCTAGAGCTGTGGGAAATACATTTCAGTTGTTTGCAAGCCACCCAGTCCATGGTGTTTTGTTATAGCAACCCAAATAGACTATGACAATGCTCAAATGTTATTTGCTAACCGAATAAATGATCACCTTTTTCCTATAGATGAGGACCCTAATGTTAGAGAACTTAGGTGACTTGACCCTAAGCAGCCTGGCTCAGAGTCTGCTGCTCTGAGCCACTCACTAGACCACTCCACATGCTGGTGAGCTTCAAGGGGGAATAGAAGGCTGCAAAGTCTGTGGTAAAGTTTCAGGATAGCTGGTACGAAGAGTACAAGAAGAGGGTGGCCTGAGAGAAACAAAAAGATCGCCTCGCATTTGAAAGCCCAGCAGACGTCAACATTTCTGTCAATTCACAGTTGTGAAAGAGACAGCAGTTCATTCCTAATTCTGCTGGTTAACCCTTAGGAGAGGAAGCCATGTGTATGTGTGTGTGTATGTGTGTGCCTATGTGTGTATGTATGTAGGTGTATGTGTGTATGTGTATATCTGTGTGTGTCTATGTGTGTATTTGCGTGTGTATGCATGTACACGTGTATGTGTCTGTGTGTATATGTCTATATATGTGTGTGTATGTGTGTACGCATGTCTGTATGGTTAGAGTGCTGTGTCATGTATCCTTCTATGTTGTAATGCGTATCTGTGTGTGTGGTGTATTGCATACGCTGTTTGTGTGTGTCTATGTGGGTGTGTGTGTGTGTGTGTTTGGGATGAGGTCGGGGGAGGTGAAGGAAAAGCAGTGGACAGAGGCATTGCATTGATTGTTAGGTTAACAGAGCACCAGGCAACAAGCTTCCTAACAGACCACTCTGTAAACAAAAATACAAAGTTGGTTATGTGCGGTCTAAGCTCACATAGCTAATCAATGGCAGAGCCAGGATTAAATATGCATCCAAGCACCCCCAGCCAGGGAGGAGATAGCTTTCTTCTTATCATTTACTCAAGCAGACATTCCATTACGCAGTCAGACTTGACCACAGATTGCTTTTTACAGGGAGTACCTCCTAGGACCAGTATTCCAAATGGTAAAATATACCCAATGAATGGCGAGGTGTGTAGCAAGGATACCCTCTCCCTTCACAGGCAGATAGCTTTGTATCTACACTCAGCATCAGCAGGCTTCCCTCCACCCTGCCAAGCTTGCTGAGGGCAGGATGGGTTTCATTGCTCTTCGTTCTCCCTCCAAACCAGATAATTCCTGGTGCTCTATAGGTGCTCAGGAAAGCACACATTTCTTTAACATGAATTAGTCCCTGAAGCCAGCTGTGCAGAATCCATATCTAGGGGAGCCCTGTGGCTGGGCACCCCATCTCTTTGGTCCCCTCCTCCCTGTGCATGGGCCTGGGTAACAGCCACAGCATTGCAGAGACATGAGGCATGGCCCTGTCCGAGAACTCCAACACTGCCTAGCACAATCCCTAGTCAAACACTGACCTGCAGAATAACTGTCCACTTCCTGCGTATTCCATCTTGAGACATTCCTTCCGAAACTTTGACTGAAGATTTCGTAACCGCCTTCCAGAGCAGTAGTTATTCTTTTGTCTTTGTCACACCCCCACCTCTTTCTTGACTTTGATCTTCTCCTCGCTCAACTTATATTCCTTTATGCATCTATCTCTGGACTTCTTCCTCTTCCCTGAGACAGTTGTAGTAAAGTAACACGAGCGCTCTACTTGGGGTCAGGAGCCTTCAGCTTTGCTCTGCCTCTTTCTCGTGCATGCACCGGGCAGTTGTTCAGCTTCTTGAAGCCTTATTTTCTTCTCCCACTAAATGAGATGATCCATATAGGTATTCAATGATACTTTCATTAGCTATGGAGTTGTTGTGAGTTTAAATAGGACAGTATTTGTGAAGCCTTGCAGATACAAAACTCAAAATACACGTTAGACATTATCATGACTTTCTATCTTTATTTTTTCTTCCGTGTTGTTTTCTCAAAGATCATTCTTAAGGATACTGGAAATATATACAAAGAAAGGACCGGACAGAAATTAGAATGTTCACCAGGGGAAGTGCTTAGATTCTCAGAGACAAACTCAGCTCACTGGAGGACTGAGCCTGAGTAGGGTTCCTTCAGAAACTGGATGAAGTGATGAGCATCTATTTATGTAGCATTCCTTTATATATTTATGAGCTTCTGAGTATAAATAAATGTATAGCGGTATTATGAACTTGACACACATATTAAACTATTTAGTATGAGGATATTTAATAATCTCTTGTGAGATGAGGAAGAGATATGAGAAGGAGGGAGGGAAAAGAGAGAAAGAAAGTGAGTCAGGAGAAAGGAAAGAGGGTCATGGACGGTTGATGCCCAAGCAAAAGAGGGAAACGGAGAGAGAAAAGAGATGGGAGGGAGAGCCCTGGGCTCGGGGAGCAGCAGTCACAGGATTGCCAGCCAGCTGCTGAGAGTGAAGATCCTGGAGCTGGTAAGAAGCTGACTGAATATGTGGTGGACATGGCATGTGGCCTTTTATGAAACAGGTTGGATATTGAGAAAGTGAAGCTTTCAAAGTCTGTCTTTCTGCCTTTGAGGTTCCCTTAGTTTCTGTCATTAAGGAGTCTCCTCTTGAGATGTGACATACATATTTTTCCCCAACAAGGCCCTGGTTGAAGTGAAAGGAGATTACCTTGAGGGGAAAGCACAGTAGTCCAGTTCTTGCACTGCTATAAAGAAATACCCGAGATTGGGCAATTTATAAGGAACAGAGGTTTAATTGGCTCACAGTTCTACAGACTGTATGGGAGGCATAGTGGCTTCTGTTTCTGGGAAGGCCTCAGGAAACTTACAACCATAGCGAAAGGCCAAGCAGAAGCAGGCAGGTCTTACATGGTTGGAGCAGGAGAAAGCAGGGGAGGTGCCACACACTTTTAAACAACCAGATCTCACAAGAACTCACTATCACAACAGCACCAAGAGGGATGGTGTTAAATCATGAAGACCCACCCACTATGATCCAATCACTTCCCACCAGGTCCCGTCTCCATCACTGGGGATTATAATCAGACATGAGAATCGGTGGGGACACAGATGCAAACCACATCATCCGTGATTATTTATTACTATTGTTTTAGGATAGCTCCCTTTCAAACAGGAGGGCAACACAGCTAGTGTTTAGGAGCTCAGACCCTGGAGCGTAGACTTCCTGTGAGTTCAAGGCCCAGCTCTATCATCACAAGTTGCCAGACTTGGGTGACTCACTCCAATTCTAAGGGTCTAATTTCCCCCATATGTAAAGTCTCAAGTTTATGCCTCTCTGATTTCTTTTTGTTTTTTGTTTTTTTGTTTGTTTGTTTTTTTTTTGAGACAAAGTCTCACTCTGTCGCCCAGGCTGGAGTGCAGTGGTGTGATCTCGGCTCACTGCAACCTCCACCTCCTGGGTTCAAGTGATTCTCCTGCCTCAGCCTCCCAAGTAGCTGGACTACAGGCGTGCGCCACAATGCCTGGCTAATTTTTGTATTTTTTCTAGTAGAGATGGGGTTTCACCATATTGGCCAGGCTGGTCTTGAACTCCTGACCTTGTGATCCACTGGCTTCGGCCTCCCATAGTGCTGAGATTACAGGCATGAGCCACCACACCTGGCCCTTTTTTTTTTTTTTTTTTTCCTCCTGAGACAGAATCTCACTCTGTCTCCTAGGCTGGAGTGCAGTGGTATGAGCTCGGCTCACTGCAAACTCCACCTCTGGGATTCAAGTGATTCTCCTGCCTCAGCCTCCTGAGTAGCTGGGATCACAGACACATACGACCATGCCCAGCTAATTTTTGTATTTTTAGTAGAGACAGGGTTTTGCCATGTTGGCCAGGCTGGTCTTGAACTCCTGTCCTCAAGTGATCCAGCCCCCTCGGCCTCCCAAAGTGCTGGGATTGCAGGCTGAGCCACCCTGCCTGACCCTCTCTGGTTTCATCTTGGTAGTTGCCTGCCTTATTCTGCCAGTGCTCACAGGGTAGGAGATGAGCAACCATTCTGGCTTTCCCATCAATGGTAAGAATGACTGCTTCAATGCTATGTCATTTACCACTGTTGAAACCTCAAGGAGAAATGCTTTTGACTTAAGGATCGAGAAAACCCAAAATGTCTTTAGCTATTAGGATGTTACTGATGACTCATTTGTAATATCTCTGGAGTCCGATTGAAAAAGATTTATTAAGTTATGTTGCATAATATAGTAGGATTCCATATTTAATAAGTATGTGCTCTCTCTCTCTCTCTATATATATAATATATATATTTCTATCTATTCACCTATCATCCATCTATTCATCCATCTCTTGTAATCTATTGTAATCTCATACTTATTTGTACGTTGTTGAATTAATGTCTATTTCACTTACCAGATGGGATACGTCAAGACTGCAGGAGCCACATCTGTCTCATTCGCTCTAAGTCAGCTCTGTCTGCAACAAGACCGGGCATGATAGGTGCTCATAAAACTGTGCTGAATGAATGGGTGATCCATGTAACCCTCTTAGCCAGTCCCAGTCATTCTTCATTCCTTCATTCCTTGCTTACTCTTTCTTGTACTGCAATGGCTTTTTAATTTTTGATTTTTTTATTGAGATATGATTCACATACCATAAAATCCACTCATTTAAAGTGCACAATTCCGTGGTTTTTAGTATATGCACCCAGTGATACAACCATCACCACTACCTATTTCCAGAGCATTCCATCTCCCTAGAAGAAACCTCATACCCATTAGCAGTCATTCACCATTTTCCCTTCTCCCCTGCCCATTGCAGTCAGCAATCTACTTTCTGTCTCTCTGGATTTTCTTATTTTGGGTATTTCAAACAAATGGAATCATTCAATTTGTGGTATTTTGTGTCTGGATCTTTTACATAGCATAATGTTTTCAAAGTTCATGTTGTAGCAAGTATCAGTACTTCATTCCCTTTTATGGCCAAATATGTTCTGTTGTATGGATATAGCACATTTTGTTTATCTGTTCATCAGTGGATGGACATTTGGGTAGCTTCCCCCCTTTGGCTATTATGTATAATGCTTCTATGAACATCCCTCTACAGGTTTTTGGGTGGACATGTTTTCAGTTTTCTTGGGTATATCTCTAAGAGTGCAATTGCTAGCTCATTGTTTTACTTAATTTTTGTAGGTGTCTCCCTAGATCTTACTTTTGGTTCACTATTTATCCTTTTTGTTGTCCTTTGGTTAGAACAGAAGAGGTAGGAATCTCAGCCATCAGCTGATGGCACCTTGCCGTGTATGTGGGCTAGCTGACTGTAGTGGCAACATGGACTCACTGAATTATGGGAGTTCCCTGCAATAGACAACCCTCTATTGCAACCAGAGCTATACCTGAGTATTGGGAACCACACAGACAGGGCTAGTCATTTTATTCCCTACCACTTACTATTACCTCATTTATTCCCAGCAAGTCCCTAAAGAACAGTTTTAAAGATGGTTTAGCACACCGTGGCTCCTTAATGGCACACCTTAGTGACAACCCCATGGACCAGCCTGACTCCACAGGACAGGGATGAAGATGCTCCCTTTTGCATTGCAAAGGAGTGATCTGGAATCTTGAAACTTCTTTCTCATCAGAGCAACAGTGGAGGAAATCAGGGGTAGGTTTGACTGGGTGTGCTGACCATCAGAATACTTCTTGGCTGTCAGCAAGTCCAAAGCTGTGCTGGGAATGATAATGTCTGATGCCCAGATAAAAGGTTCCAATCAATGAGAGGAAACTTGTCTATGCAATGGAAAACATTTCACTGTGTCTGACAGAAGCAGGAGTGCAAAGTCATAAAAAAAAAAAAAAATTTGCTTGCCAATTCCCTGAAAGGCCCCTTTTAAATATCAAGATTCCTAGAGCTGGGGGGTGGAGATCTCAGATGTTATCCAATAGGTTATTAATGTTTCAGGGATTGCAGAATCATAAAAGTTAAATATGGAGAGAAGCTATTAAGTCTTCTAATCTCTCCACTGCCAATACCCACCTTTTCCTCCTTCCTCTCCAGATAGGCTGTCAGATCTGGTTTAAAACAATGCCCATGACAGGGCTTCCTCTTTTGCTGCAGTTGTATCTGGTGAGATTTGACAGGAAGTTGGTCAGAATGATTTCCTAAATCTGGGACATGAGAGGCAGAAGTGAGAGGTGGAAGTAAGTGAGAGGCGTTCTTGTGTGAAGCTGTGTAGCAAGGCAGTGCCTGCTGGGGAGGGAGAAGCTAGAATCCATAGCCTCAAAGATATTAGAGGCAGGCAGTCAGATGAAGTGTCTGACTGTGGAGTTGGTCCTACCCTTGCTTGGTCATACGGGGTAGGTGCCTACCCTCATGGTTTGATTTGAGATATGCCTAGGCTTTCTCTTCCTCCTCCCAGCTTGTGCAAGACTCTCAAAACCCACGAGTAGCAATTCTTTCCTTTGGGTTAAGACATGATTTCTTATTAAAATGAAAATACTCCTGGGAAAAAGAATATGTTAAACCTGATAATCACTCACCTCAAGATATATTTAAGCAGCAGATCCTTTTCAAACAGCAGTTTTTGAAGACAAATTTTGATGAGACTGGGGTGGGAGCAGGGTGGAAATGTGGAGAGGAAAATTGACTTTACAGTAGAAGCACATTCTCTGGCAAGCTTGCGTCTCCAGACGGCAGAAGGTACTTGTTGGAAAGGAAGCTCAAACCACATAAAGGGCAAGTCCACACTCACCTTTGGCATCATATTGACTCTAGCCAGTTCTGTGGTCAGTTATCCATCCCTCCACATCATGCCCACTACTGCCAGCTGGTCCAAGATGCACCCTGAGGTGAATGAACATGAAGGCTGACTCTCTGTGCATCCTTCTTTCCTAACCCAGCTGCCCTCTGCCTGGCCAGAACAGTGCATAGATATCAAAACAACTCTGCACCTCCATTTCACTTGGAGCTCTGAGTGAATTTCCAACCTGCTTCGTGCTGCTGATAGTATAGCAGAAATCTGGGTCTGCAGACAGAAGTTGCAGCTAGCCTCTTTATCCCAATATGGTGGCAGGCAGAATAGTCATCTGTCCCACTCCCAAGACATTCTGGTTCTCATCCCCAAAACTGGGGAGTAGTTACTTTACATGGCAAAAGGGACTTTGCAGATGTCATTAAGTTAAGGACTTTGAGATGAGGAGAGTGACCTAGATTTTTTAGGTGGACCCAATGTAATCACAAGGATTCTTAAAGACAGAAAAATTGTCCCAGCTGTGGTCAGAAAGAGACATGGATGGAGGCTGAGGCAGGAGGAATGTTTGAGCCCAGGAGTTCAAGTTTAGCCTGGGCAAGATAGTGAGACCCTGTCTCTAAAACAAACCAACAAACCAACAGTTCAAATAAATAAGTACCTTTCATTAAATAAAAAAGAAAAAGACATGATGATGGAAAAAGGATTAGGGAAAATCAATGCTGCTGGCTTTGGAGTTGGAGGAAGGGGACCATAAGCTGGGGAATGCAGAAAAAAGGAGGACAAGGACTTCCGGAATCACAGCCCTGTTGACACCTGGATTTTAGCCCAGTGAGACCTGTGTTGGATTTCTGACATACAGAACTGCAAGATAATAAATCTGTATTGTTTTAAGCCACTAAGTTTGTGGTAGTTTGTTCTAGCAGCGAAAGAAAACAAAAGACCACTAGGAAGATTGAGATGAGTTCACACATTTGTGTCCCTCATCCCCGTCCTCCTTGGTCTATTCCAAAATAAAGGGTGTCTTTCCAGGTCCCCTCCTATACATTCGTGCCCATTTAACTCTCCTCTTCCTCACCCAACTTATTCACCAAAACTTTCTGCTCTGCCCTTTGAGACCCCCTTTAATGGTGACAGAAACTGAGTACTGAGCACTTATTTTTATATACTATCTTATGTACTCTTCATGCATTATAAAGCACTTCAGTTCGACCTATATGGAAACGAAGGCTTAGAGAAGCAAAGAACCTTGCCCAAGGCCACTCAGCAGGGAGTGGCAGAGGTGAGGTTCAAATTCAGATCCACCTCTGTGTTCTTGGCCTCTATTCCAATGCTTCCCTTGGGCCATGCCATGGGTTAATAGCTCCATGGGGTATGGATGTGGCCTAACTTTCTATTTTCTCATTGCTGCTGCTGAGAACACTGCTTACAAGGAGCCTGGACCTTTAGGGGATTTCCCTCAGTCTCTCCAGCCCTGTCTTCTACTGCTCCCTTGCTCTCTTATCCTGGCATGGCTGTACCTGCAAATGCTTCACATCTGGGTAAATCCAACAATCTGCCTTTGCCATTGTTTTAGTTAGAAATTTTGGGGTTGTGAGTAACAGAAACCTCCTTCAGTCAACCTAAGAGAATTCTAGAAAAAAAAAATCTCAGGCTCCTATTTGTGGTCTCTTCTCCACTCTAAAACCTGCCTTCCTCTTGGGGCTGTTGTGTTTGTGCCATGAATCCATCTGGCCTTCTTGCTTCATAATTCTCTCCATTGGCACCTTTGTTATCCACCCACATGGAGAACAATCCACCTAAGACAGATCCGTTCTGAAACATCAACCTCCAGCATCCAGCCCTCTTCCCAGCTTCCTGTCTCCTTTCAGCTTCCTCCTTCCTGTATTCTCTCAACATCTGTTCTTCCCTAAAACCTTCAAGTCCTTGGTCCTCCCTTCCTCTCATGTCTATTAGGCCTATCCTGGATTTTCTAGATGCATATTGGAATCATCTCTCTCACCCCAAACTGCTCAACACAATGCTCAGAGGCTGGGGAGCAGGCAGCAGTATTGAAATCTCCCCAGTGATCTTGATGCACAGCCACGATTGAGAACACTGCTTACAAGGAGCCTGGACCTTTGGGGGATCCCCTCAGTCTCTCTAGCCCTCTCTTCTACTTCTCCCTTGCTCTCTTATCCTGGCATGGCTGTACCTGCAAATGCTTCACATCTGGGTAAATCCAACAATCTGCCTTTGCCATTGTTTTAGTTAGAAATTTTTGGGTTGTAAGTAACAGAAACCTCCTTCAGTCAACCTAAGAGAATTTTAGACAAAAAAAAAAAAAAAAAAAAATCATAAAAAAGCTGCAGGGATGCAACTAGGGTTCTGAGTGACCTAGAAATAGGGGCTGGAGTACTACAGGAAGTCTAGGAAATTATCTGTATCATCATCTCCATTTCTCTTTGTGCTTCTGCCGCTGTCTCTTTTCTTGCTGCATTTTTTTTTTCTTTTTATCCTCGTGGTAAGAATGTCTTCCACCAGTAATTTCTGAATTTACAGTTTCAGAGAAGGTAGACTTAGATGGAAGCTTTTAGATCCAGTTTTAAATTCCTGAGGGAGGGGTTCTGATATACCAAGATGGGATCAGTTTCATGCTGCAGGACCAGTCAATTGTGGCATAGTCATTGCTGCTATCCCTACATGAACAGAAGGGATAGTGATCGCTGCAGAAAATTGGAGGATGGGAGGGAGAACTGTACAGCCAAAACAACAGCAGGGGTGCTGAATATCATAGAGGAAATTTGCCCAAATACAAGGGGTGGTGCCATTGCAAAGTTTGTTTTACAGTGTCATCTGGGTCCTTGACAGAGTTCAACAATCCTTTCATTCATTTGTAGTCAGTAATTTCTCAGTCACCTAAGCTGATTCCAAACCTTCCCCAAATCTTCCCACTACCTCCCACTTTATAGAAAACTTAGAAACCACATGGCACAAAGTCCAACTCTCAGTTACTTCTCTCTGAGAAACCAATCTATGCTCACACCTCCAGTCTCACAGCCTTTCTCCTGTGCCTTCCTGTTCTATCACTCTGTCCCTCTATGACGTGTCTTCACCTGCTTTTCCTACAGGTTCTTGTCCCTTCACCAGTAACTACAACCATAGTGCACCCTCTCCCATATATCTCCCTATGGCCCTAGTGCGCTCATCCTCCCTTCACAGGCTGACTTCTGCCTTCAGGTGTGAATTTCCTAATCAATCCTCAGTACACTCCTCGTGGCTTCTGCCTGCTCCACCCCTTCTAGCACAAATGACCTCCTAATTGCACAACCCAATGGGTTATTTTCAGACTTTATCTTAATGTGCGCTCTGCTGCGTTTGGCACGATCTTCTAAATATGTCTCAAATAATTTCTTTTCTTTCTGTCCCTGTGGCCATGTCAGGCCCTCTTCAAATCTCCCCGAACTGCTGCAACAGTGTTCTTCATGGCTTCCTACTTTAGTCTTACCCACCTCTAGTGGCCTTTAGTAGCCTTTCCACCTTTAGTCTTAGTCACTTATTGCTATTAAAGTTATTTTTCTTAAAAAAAAAACAATGTCTGATCATACCACTTTCCCACTTTCAATACTCTCATCATTCTCTGTAGCCCACGAGATGGGTTCAAAATCCTTAGCATGGAATACAAACCATTTATGACCTGAACCCCTCCTACCTGTCCAGTCTCATCTCCCCTCTCTTCCTTCCGTCTCCTGTGCCTACTCGAACTTAGCTGCTTGTAGCTCCCTCCAATGTGCCACACTCCTGCACGTACTATTCCTCCCACTACTCTGCCCTGCCGTTTTTCTCTGTCTTTCCTTCTCAGCTAATGCCCCGACTTGGTGAAGCCTTTCCTGACTGCTCTAGGCAGAGTTCCTTGTTCTCCTGTTTTTGATTCCTATGGCCCTGTATGTTTCTCAATTGTAGGGCTTCTCACGTTGCATATTTATGATTTCTTTACACATCAGCTTTTCCTATAAGATCATAGGCTCCTCTAGGGCAAAGCAGGGGGTTTAGCCACTCTTAGGCAATAAATATGTAATAAACAAATGAATAAATGGGGAAGGGGTATCTATGGAGACTGGGTTGGAAAGTGAGGCAACACTCATTGACATAGGAGACTGAGCCAAAAACACGTGGACAGCCTCTACCTTCTGGATTCTATCCCTGATTGACGTTTAGCCTGTTTGCTTGCTTTTGTTGCATATACCTGAATACCTGATTCAGGTAAACAGCATGTCCTTCTATTCACATCTGCTTCCTTTGATAGCTTCTATCAAGGTATCGCTCAGCTTCTTCTGACTTCTACCTCTTTACTTTTCTCCTTAAAATCCAATTTTGGAAAGCAAATTGAGGAGTTCAGTCGCTGAAAGATCTTCATTGATTTATTTTTGCCTTCCTTATTTATTAATGGGACCACTTTCTCCTCGATATTTCTTTTTTCTCTCTGATGTGTTTGTAAAAGCTCTGCTCCTGCCTCTTAACCTGATGCATCAGATTAGCCCAGGCTTTGGGTTTCCTTCTCTCATCTTTTCCTTTCCATCCATTCTGACTCTAGTTGAGATACTTTTATGTCTTCTGCCCTACATCCCTGCATCCAGAAAAATTTCCAGCTCACCTGAAACCATCATGTGGATCCTGGAAGAAATCAAACTGCTGACTTCCTCATCCCTGCATTTTGCTCTTTTAAAAATGACCTTGAGTCTTGATTAGCATGTGGTTAAGAGTGCAGTCTTGGAGCCTGTCTGCTGGGGTTCAGATCTCACTTCTATCACTTACTGACTGTTTGGCCTTGCTGAAATTACTGAAACTCAAATTGCTTGTGCCTTAGTTTCCTCTTCTGCAAAAATCTACCTCCTGAGGTTGTGTTGAGGATGAAGTTTTTTGAAAGCTATAACACATTGAGAAGAGTGCCTGGAACAGAGTAGCCCCCCGTGGGTATTCATTCTTTCTACTGTTTCACCTTCACCTCCTCTCTTTTACCGTGTAGAGTGTGCTCTCTGGTTGGTTAGCATGAAGCATTCAGGAATTGACTCCTCTGGTTAGAACATGTTTCTTGATACTATCTGTGTGTAATGACCAGAGGACGAACATAGCCACAAACAAAAGCCAAGCCCTGTTTACAAACCCCGGGGATTATAACAAAAGCAAAATGAAAATGACCTTTTATCAAGTGCTTACAGGGATAGGCACTATGATAAGCGCCTTACATCGTTTATTTTATATCATTTCTTTCTTACAGCAACCTTTAAGGTGGAAATCATATCTCCATATTTTATAGAGGTGGGAGTTGAACTGTATTAAGGTTAAAGCTCTTGTCCGACGTCACACAGTAGCAAGTAGCAAAACTGGAATTGGAACTCAGGTTGGCCTGGCTGTAAAGCCCCCACCCTTCATCCCATGACTAGACTCTGTCCCAAATAAAAGAGCATTGTGATTGTTATTCCGTGATCTGGTATGAAGTAATTTCAAGAAGGAACTAGAGGCTGGGCGCGGTGACTGACGCCTGTAATCCCAAAACTTTGGGAGGCCGAGGCGGGCGGGTCACGAGGTCAGGAGATTGAGGCCATCCTGGCTAACACAGTGAAACCCCGTCTCTACTAAAAATACAAAAAATTAGATGGGCGTGGTGGTGGGCGCCTGTAGTCCCAGCTACTCGGGAGGCTGAGGCAGGAGAATGGCGAGAACCCGGGAGGCGGAGCTTGCAGTGAGCCGAGATCACGCCACTGTACTCCAGCCTGGGCAACAGAGCCAGACTCCCTCTCAAACAAACAAACAAACAAACAAAACAAACAAAAAAACAAAGAAGGAACTAGAGCCAGCATACCATTGTTCTAGTGTAAGTGAGAGGCGAGGTGAGTTTGGATTAATGGGTGACGGTAGAATGGAGGTAAAGCAGTGAATCTGGGACTAAGTACTACATCTCCCACTGCCCCCGGGTGGGAGGAGGGGTTGGGATGCAGTAGAAACCACCCAGCACAGGGCCCTGACATTTTACAGTTGCTCAGGCCATGTCTACGGGGTGAACACAGGAATGCACAAAAAGTAGCTGGGATGAGGCAGTGGCAGCTATTGGGACTGAGCTCACCTTGGGAAGGGGGCGGGGTACTGTGGTTGCAGGAGGCCCCAGAGGGAGCCAGCCCTCTGCTTCAGGGCATGTTCAAGACGCCACAGTGGTGGGGCCCATAAGGAGCAGAAGTGCTGGGTAAAGGAGAGAAGGTCCAGGGACCTGCAAAGGCCACCTGCTGTCACCAGCTGCTTCGGGAGGGTTTGGTTTATGAGGAGGAGTCAAGCGAGGCCACACCCTCCCCTTCCATCATTGGTGATGGTGACGGCAGGTCGGGGAGGGGCAGCTTCATAATTCTCACATTGGCTCCATAAGCTTTGGGTCAATGCTGAGGGGCAGGTGGCTAATCTGGGCCAAACTGCCTGCAAGGGCATGTCTGATTCTGCCTAGAATTTAGAAGGACTAATTTGAGATGGCCAGATCAGCCAGTGGAACTTTGTTGTCAAGAGGGTGACTCTGGGAGCCCTTCCCAAATCCAAACGCCTTGTGGTGGCCACCAACACTGTGGGGCTTTGGATTCTAACCCATGCCTGTCCTGGCTGCGCCTCCCTGAGGGCCTCTTTTCCATCCCTCAGATGAATCTTAGCCCTTGCTAGTCCATCTGCCTACAACTGTCTTCTCTGCCTCCAAGCTGGGCAGGCCCCTTTGTCTAATTCTAATCTCAACTGCAATATCACCTCCCAGGTTGGCTCTTCTCAGTGCCTCATTAACACAGAGCCCTACCCCCATCAGTCTTTCTCATACCAGACTGTTTTATTTTATTTCTAGCATTTATTGTCATCTCAGAGTATTTGGTTTGTTTGTTTACTTGCTTAATCTGCCTTCTCCGTGAATTTAAGTTCTATGGGAGCAGAAGCTTTGTCTGATTTGTTCATTGTTCCTACATTAAGTTCTTAGAGAAGCACCCAGCCTGTAGTAGGTGCTCAATAAATATCTTCACTACAAATGAACGAATGAATCTGAGCATCACCCCTAATGCACCAAACTCAGCTTAATGTGAACAAACTCAGTCTCTGTTGTGTTAAGGGATTTCCCTGGTTTCTGGTTCAGATTTCTAGAAGGCAGTTTTATAAATACAAAACAATGGAATTTAGTTGAACGTGATGTCAGGAAGAGAGGTGATTATAAAAGACTGCAAAGTAATTTGGTGTAAATTGGAAAAGGCATGCTACTGAGCAGAATTTTAATAAATATTGTGTCTGCTTATTTCTCTATTTAGCAAAGAGAAAAGCTACCTTGATGCTTGTTTGGTGTTCAGCACTTAAAAAGTTCAACATTGAAAATCAGCGAGAGAAATGTAATCCTGCCTATTCATTTGGAAATGCTCCTGTGGAGAATTTCCTGTTCATGTTTTTACTGCTTAGAACACATTTTAGTTCTTTCCTGAAGCAGCTTTACCTTCTCTTTTCTTATTTTAAGGAAACATAATCAACTGCGCTGATGCTTCTCAAATGCCTCAGTCAAGTAGCCATGACCAGAAAGACCCATTCATCCTTACCGTTTCGGCTTTGGCCTGCTTCAGAGCAAGTTCCTTACTTATTTCTGTTACTTGGACTCCTGGTTCTTTTTGGGGTTCCATTTATTCTCTTGCTTCCAAGATATCTAAGTCCTGCCTACCCTTGAAATTGAATGTACCCAAATAGCTCACTGTCTAACAGTCAGAATCAACACCCCTTCTCAAATTCCCAAATTAGCTTCAGAAATTCCCCTTCTCACTTAGTCTCTGAGAAGTATGATCTGGGGTACCTTCTCACTCCTTTTCCTTCAGGAGCGTGTTATGAACAGTGTCGAAGGCCTCCTGCCTTTTGGTGGGGTGGAAGGCTCTTAAGGCCCTCCTAATTTTCCTTGGGTCTATTGCTATTCCTCTTCCTTTTATATCCCCTTAAAATAGTTTTCTTTTTTTTTTTTTTTAAATGATACTTTGAGTTCTAGGGTACACATACACAACGTTGTTACATATGTATATATGTGCCATGTTGGTGTGCCGCACCCATTAACTTGTCATTTACATTAGGTATATCTCCTGATGCTATTCCTTTTATGTCACTCCATGCCCGCTAGCATCTGCCCCTCTCTCTCACAGCCTGGGCCTGAGCCTCTGCATGTAGGCTGGTCGATGAGAATTATCATTGTGCCTAAGCTGTTCTGTTTCCTGTACCACTTTCCTTAGCCTGGCTGCTAAAGGAACAGATCTACCATTAATGGGGAGGCTGGCCCTAAGATTTCTTGGCAGGATCCGCCCTGCCTTGCGTGCATGTGCCAGTGATCCCCAGGCCTGTGGTTTCAACCTCCCCAATCCCTCATTTATGGAGGAACAGTCAAAGCCAGGTATACACTTCATGCTTATAACTTCTGAAATGCTTTACTTTAAAACTATTAATACTTAAAACAACAAGACTTGCAAAATTCCTTTAAAATAGGCTACTTCTCGGCCGGGCACGGTGGCTCACACCTGTAATTCCAGCACTTTGGGAGGCTGAGGTGGGTGGATCATGAGGTCGGGAGTTAAAGACCAGCCTGGCCAAGATGGTGAAACCCCATCTCTACTAAAAATACAAAAATTAGCCGGGTGCAGTGGCAGGCGCCTGTAATCCCAGCTACACAGGAAGCTGAGGCAGGAGAATCGCTTGAACCTGGGGGCACATGTTGCAGTGAGCCAAGATCATGCCACTGCACTCCAGCCTGGGTGACAAAGTGAGACTCTGTATCAGAAAAAAAAAAAAAAAAAAAATGTTACTTCTCATTCACAATGTCTAAGACAGGTTTAGATAGTTTATTTCACTAAAAAAATATGTACTGAAAATCTAGTATGTGCAGGCACCGAGCTAGATGCTGAGGAGTATGAATAAATGGGAAACCTACAGTCCTTTAAAGTTGAAACTTGAACATTGAGTAGGGCCTAGGGAAGCAAAAGGAGTGGAGGGGTGGGGATAGTGCACCAGGTAGAGAAAACAGCATGGAAAAGATTGGAAGAGGGCCGGGCATGGTGGCTCATGCCTGTAATCCCAGCACTTTGGGAGACCGAGGCGGGTGGATCACCTGAGGTCAGGAGTTCAAGACCAACCTGGCCAATATGGTGAAACCCTGTCTCTACTAAAAATACAAAAAATTAGCCAGGCATGATGGTGGGCAGCTGTAATCCCAACTACTCCGGAGACTGAGGCAGGAGAATTGCTTGAATCCAGGAGTCAGAGGTTGTAGTGAACTGAGATTGTGCCACTGCACTCCAGCCTGGGCAACAAGAGCGAAACTCCATCTCAAATAAAATAAAAGATTTTAAGAGGAGCAAGCTTATCTTAATGGTGAAACTTAATGAAGGCCAGGGCTCTTGAACAAAATGAATCTGTGAGTGAGAATGGTAGAGATGATGTGAGGTGAAGAGATGGTCAAGACAACTTTGTAGACCATGTTTGAAATTTGTAACAGGCAAAGTTATTGATGCTCCTTAAGCAGGGAGTGATGTGATTGTATTTGCAATTTGAAAAAGACCTTTCTGGATAATGGGTTAGAAAGAGTAGAGTGCAGAATCAGTAACAGTAGTTAGAAAGTGATCAAAGGTGTTTTAGGGTTCAGGGAAGGTAGAAAAGATGACGAAAAGTGGATCCATTTAAGAGAGAGTTTGGAGATAACCGGAAGTAACCATGAAGCTTCAACGTTGCATAAGATAGGTGGAGGGAGAGATGGTGGTGTCAGAATAAGCCTTGATTTCTTCCTTGAGTGCTTGCTGTAGAGACAGGTCTTTTATTTACATTGGTTAAGATTTAGGGAGGAACAGATTTGGAAGCTGGAGATCAAATGCTGAATCCAAGACAGGTTGAGTTTAAGATGTCTTAGATATGAAGGGAAGATGTCATGTTAATGGTTTGCTATATAGATCTGGGGAGGAAATAAAAATATGGGGACACTGGTATAATGATGGCATTTAAAAATTATGGGAGTGGGTGAGATTGTTTACAAGGAGAAAGAAAAAGGCTCCCAGTGTCTAGTTTGTCTTTATCTACACGATGTTAAATAATTGGTCAATTTTATCGGTAAATAAACAATTTCATTTTGACTTGAGTTATCTGTTTAACTAAATTGACCTGTTAATCTGGTAACCCTAGGAACCTCTGATATAGACATGGCAGCATAAATTAACGTTTCCCCATTCCTTTTTTGGAACTGGTCTCCTATAACAATACAGAGAAAGAAAATTAATTTAACTGTCTGTTTTTTATGTTATTATTATTGTTGTTGTTGTTGTAAAACTAGAAGACAGAGGCAGTATTTGGGCTCCAAAATACATAAAAGAGCTGCTGAAAGTGACTCAGATATAGCAGAAGCCATGTGGAAGAAAGTGAAGAGAAACATGGAGAATACAGAGAAGGTCTCGTGATATCAGGTCTCAGAAAGTACCAGAAAGAAAACACTTCTTGATACCAAGGGGCTCCTTCTCAGTAGTATAAATTTACATGTTTTCACTTTGGATCTGATTTGGTTCAGAGAAGCAGAGGAGGTGGGACCCTACAAAGAATGAAACCAACGTGCCATACCGACAGGAAACTGCCATCTCTGTGGCAGTCGAGAAGAAAGGCTTTTGGGTTCTAAAACCTGCCAACTGGAGGATGGCCCTGACTTCTCTCTCACCTACGGGAAACTCCTGGATAGAGTTGGTCCAGGGAATCTAACTCATTCTATAATGAGCAATCAAAATACATTAGCGCATCACTGATATAGAGACTATTAAAGATACTAACAGGAGAAACAAGTAGCAATAGAAAAAAGATCCATCTAAAACGTGTTCCTATAGAATTCATAAAAATTTTGAGTAAACATTTTGCTCTGAAATTTTTAAAAAAATGACATAATTGCTTTTATGAATAAAAACCCCAAAGGAAGCATGTGACAAATCAGAAAAGCTAGGGTAACACAACAGGAGACGATGTGTGAGCTGGCAGGAAAGAAATAGAAAAACAGCCTCGAAACCATCACAGAAAAAAAATGGCAAAACTGTAAAGAGCATAAAGAATTGACAGCACTGAAAATATAGTAAAGAACATAGGAAATAGAAGGGAGGAAAACTAACGAAATAAATGCAAACAAAATGAGAGTTTAAAAGGAATAAAGAGGGAAAAAAAAGATAGCTGTAGAAGACAGAAACGGGCAATCCAAAATTCACAGGGGCGGAGTCTCCAAAGACAAAAACCTAAACAATGAAACTTTGAAAAATGAAAAACATACTTAAAATGGCAGAACTAAGATTGCTATATTAATCAATATAAATGAACTTAACTCTCCTACTTAAAAAAAATTCCAGCTTAATTTAAAAAGAAACACCTGATTGTGGACAAGAGATGATCCTAAGACAAAGTGACTGAAAAGAGGTTGAAAAGAAAGCAACAGGCACAAATACACCAGCAAATGACAGCATTAAGAAAGCAGAGGTTGAGATCTTAATATCAGCCTAGGTAGAATGCAGGGCAAAAAGCATTCATGGAATCAAAAAAGGGATTTGAAGATACTAATGTATGCAATAATGTGTAATGAAGATACCACACTGATGAAATCTGCACACTGACTAGCATAGTCTCAGTATTCATCAAGCAGAAATAACAGAAAATAAAAGAGAAAAGATGGAACACATTAAAAATAGGAGACTTTAAAAATGTTTAATTGGACAAATTAAGAAGAACAGCCAACTAAAGTTAGCACTGAAACTTACAAAACAAAAATCTTCCATTAGAAATTTAAAAATTTGCTCCTTAACAATTCTTGAGTCAGCAAGGAAGTGAAAACCCAGGTTAGAAAACAGTGACAATTAAAGAATTACGTATAAGCATCTAAGGGACACAGCAAAGCAGTGTTCAGAAAAAGACATAAATACATTAATCAATCAAAAAGAAAGAGCGAACATAAATGAATTCAGGGATGGTATCTGTAAGCCCCATCAACACGCACTCTCAGCCTCCTGTCCAAGTAGAATGATGTCAAATTCAGCGTATTTGAGTGAAAGACATTTTTACTCTCCCATAGACACTAAGTGCATAGGTAGATGCCTCTCGTTTTGAAATATCGGATAGCCTCTCTTTTGCCACTTTTTGGAGAAACGGGCTTATTAGGATTGCAGAAAGTATTCACTAAACAATTCTCTCCTCCTCTCTCCCCCAGATGAACATGAAATGAAGAGGTAAGGGGATGTGTGGGTCTGAAAAGAGATGGTATACTCAAGACAGGACAATTGTGGAAGGAGTATTTCTGTTCACACAGGTGTGGGTGAGGGCAGTGATTGTCAACCTTGGCTGACTTTAGAATCATCTAGAGAGCTTTTACAAACTATCAATGACCCTAGTCTTTCCTTTTGTAGCATGTTATAGCAATTTGTGATTATTTGATCAATACCTGTTTTTCTGAAGACTGTATGTTTTGTGGGAACAGGAACCACATTCATTTGGACCAACCCTTCCCGACCTACCCTGGGTCTAGTTCAGTGCCTGCTCAGTCACTCAGGAATGTTTAATTGCATTGGTCTTAGGCAAAGGCCTGTAATTGGGATTGTAAAGAACTCCCCTGCGGTTCTACTAAGCAGCAGGGTTGGGATTACTGGTATCAGGGATCCTGTAGTAACGTGGAGATGAGTACAGTCACCTGGGGCTAGGAGTAGTCTGGCTGTGACTACTCCCCCAAAGGGATCAGCGGAAGGAAAGGATATGGGAACCCAAAGTGCAGACCAGGAAACCTTGAGGGGAACAGTAACATTTGGTCAAGGAACCAAACCAAGAAACAGACATACAGGGAGAGAGCCCAACCTCGTTCTCCTCTCTCCTAGGATTCTGTTCTGAATCAGAGGAGATTCAGACTCAGAATCTGAATCTTTAGCTGAAGCCAACTGGAAGCCTGACAGGCCAGTGCTATTGGCACCATCAGTTTTGGTGGAGTGACATGTGGCATTCACGTCAGATTGGCCAAGAAGCAAATCCTGGCTCTACCATTTACTGGCCATGTCACCTTAGACAAATCATTTGGACAATTTCCTCATCTGCAAAATGGGTATAATAATTCCTTCAGAGGGTTGCATGAGGCTATGATAAGATATGCAGGAGGAAAGATATCTGGTTTGAGATCTTAGCTAAAAATGAATCACCCTGTATTTTGGCAAAAAAAAAAAAAAAAAAAAAAGTAACTTTCAGGGTGAATGTTACCTGAATAAATTCTCCTTTCCCTCACTAGAATTAATTCACTTTTGGGCAGTGGTTTTCAGACTGTTTGGAAAGGCAGCAGGCTTAGCAGTGAAGGGCTCCAGGCCGGAAGTCGGTGTTAGAATTTGAGCTCTGCCATTGATTAGCAATGTAACCTTGCGGATTTAACTTAACCTGAGTTTCAGCATCTGTATGATGGGGATGGGCATAGACTCTTCCTCACAAAGGGATTTGAGGATTAATTAACATCATGCATGTACAGGGCTTACCATACTATGCGGCATTTCATAAGCACACAATAAATTTTAACTACTCTTATTAAGTTTTGGAGAACAATGGAGCCTGATGAGCTAGATTTTTTACTTCAAAATTAATAAATACAGTAAGATTCATAAATAGAACATTTTCAATTTTGTTTTTCCCTTCTGTATATTTAAAATCTTTAGTGACAACTAGTTTGTTGTCAAATGTGTGGGGAAAGAGAGGATGCTGCTTATTCCACTGGTTTTAGCTCCCCACAGACTGAATTTGAAAAGTATTTTCTGGGTGAGCAGTATGGAGAGTTTTAACTTTATTGAGAGAGTCATTGTGCCGAGAATTTCCTAAGTGTTTCTTGTGTGTATCTCACAACTATGAGACTGAGGTTCCAAATCAATATTTAAGATATCTAAGGTTGTCCATATATTATCCATCTTTTAATAAATTATTCACAATAAATAAGTAATAAGTTAATATGATAGAATAAAATCTCAGTATTTTGTTGTGTTCTATAATCTCCCCCGTCTTTCATTTGGTCACTTGAATGAACATACTGAGAGTTATTATTTGATTATTTACCATGCCATACTGTTAAATCACCCATCACGGCAATAGGGACTAGAATTTTGCTATTATACATTTTTACTTAGCAATGGGCTACACACACACACGCACGTACACACTCAAGCACGCACACACAGGTGTATGCTTCCGAAAGTTAATATTAAATGACCAGAAAGTTTTCAGAGTACATAAATACGTGTACTGTGCTTCCTACCAGTCCTATCTTGCTTCTAGCACAGTGAAATTTGGCCTGCTATCTGCTTAGCACAAGGCTCAGCAAATCCTTGTTGAACAAAAGGAAATTATGTTGAATTCTCCAACATGCTTGCAATTGCCCAACAGTTAAATCTATCCCGGTTTCTCTTCTTTCTTTAGGGTTCTCCTAACAAACCAGTTTAGCGTTGCTGACCTTTGTTTCCATGTTCTGACCACTTCTATCTCAGCTCATTGATAAGGATTTTTCCATAGGAGGCCAACCCGGGTAGGCCTAACTATTATGACTGAGGAAAGGGTCCGGTCTCCTTTGTTTATGAGCTGTCTGAGCCTACCAGGGAGGTCACGACTTTAAAAATATTTTCCCTACTCTGAATGGTGGGTAGAATCAATCTAGGCTTTTGGCACAGAGGCCTAGAGGAGTCTTTGAAGCCGACTTTGCCTGCGGTAAAGAAGCCTGTCTCTTGCTTTCCTATTCCCAGTCTGTTGAGCATCTTCTGATGGGGCCACTGTTGTGTGGGGAGGGGAAGAAGCCTCCCTGATTCGAGGAGAAACTGGAGTGTTTGCACCACCCTGATGAGAGATACAAATACATTTGCCCCTGGTGAGCTGTTTGTAATTAATGCGTGCTTTGTGGTTTTAATCTTTCTTTAATCTGTAAAGCCATAAAAATTTACAGCGCAATTTTAGAATCAAGAAAAAAGCTACATTGCACAGCTCAGTCCTGAAAGTTAACCAATTTCACAAGATCACAACTGCAAGGAGAGTGTCCGCAGAGGCTCTTCCCGTGCTGTTCCGTTATCTTTTCTCAGTGGTTTTGTCCCTTATCCAGAAGTCACTGGGAACAGGAGAACCATCTCTCCACCTGTTTCAGCCTCACAAACACACACAGTGCCCCAAAGAAAATAAACAATACAGTACGTGGTCTATAAAGCAAAGGGAAGCAAAGAACATCTTAGGTAAATACCAGACTACTTATTTTATGATTTTTAAATGTCATTTTTGCTCCAATATTGACTTTTTTTTTTTTTTTTTTTTTTTAGGGGGGGGAAA
>NW_016807867.1:2225294-2281273 GCF_001698545.2 Rhinopithecus bieti
TTTTTTTTTTTTTTTTTTTTTTTACGGAGGATGAATTATAGATCCTGTAGCACTGGGAGAGACCAGGGTTTCCTTTCTTTGACACAGCTGGTCAAGTTAAGAATTGAAGTCGTGGTAATTAGTTACGAGTTTCTTAGTACGGAAGCCCAAACTGCTGAGAGAACCCTGTGAGGTGACCCCTCCGGGGAAGACAATACACCCGGGAAAGGACCGGAATGGGCAACGAAGAAGCACAAAACAACATCCCAATCTTGTTGCTACAAACAGATGTTGCCGCGGGCGCTCGCTTGCAAGAACGAAATACAATACAATCCCTCATTTGTCTGACCAGGCTTCTCTCTCCAAGAATTGGTTTCGAGGCAGATTATTTCAGGGTTGCACAGGCTGGTAAAAGGCAGTGGAATTGGAAGCTATCGTCCTTGGCGACCTCAAGTCTCAGAAATGATGCTGTGAAAGTGAAAGGGGTTGAACAGGGGTCAGGGGGAGACTTGGAGCCAGAAACCAGGTCACAAGGAAGGAGGGGGTGGCTAGACTTCCAAGAAGAGGTTTTGAGAAACTAGCTAGAGGCAGCGGGTGTGAATTGAGATTCCTGGAAGGAGGTCATGGGAGGCTAAGGGGGAAAGAAAGAGAAAACTAAGTTAGTATCAACCCTGCCCTTGCCCAAGATTTTGATTGTTCTCTCAGTGCCTATACAGACAGAAATGCAGGCTTAAAGAAATGGATATTACATTAGGGAAATTCAATTTGCCAAGACAAAAGTTATTTAATTCAGATGAAAAGGGGTTAGGATTTGGTGAGGGGAAAGCCCTTTTGTTTTGTTTAGAAGAGGTTTTTTCTTTTCTTTTTTTATTTAAATCACTTTGTGGATATTAACTTGCCCTATTTTCCAACTTGCTTATGTAGGCAAGTGAGTCAACTGTACTTTTATATGTTCTGCCAGAAACATTATTATTCTATTGGAAGTTAAAGGCAAACACTACTACAAACCTATAATTACTTAAATCTTGAATTTATTGCTCCCCATCTATTTCCTTAATCTAACTGCTTCTATAACAATAAGCCATTATTGTTGTTGTTGTCGTTGTTGTTTTAGGGATAGTGTCTCGCTCTGTCACCCAGGTCGGAGTGCAGTGGCACTAACATACCTGACTGTAACCTTGAACTCTAGGGCTCAAGGGATCCTCCCGCCTCAGCCTCCCAAGTGGTTGGGACTACGGGCATGTGCCACCACACCTGGAGAAAAGTTTTTAACTTTTTTAAATTAATTTTTTAGCTTTTTGTAGGAAGGAGTTCTTGCTATGTTGCCCAGGCTGGTCTTGAATTACTGACCTCAAGTGATCCTCCCACCTCGACCTCCCAAAACACTGGGATTAAAGGCATGAGCATAAGAAGCCATTTTGAGGGCAAGTAATACTACTGAGAATAGATAATATTTGTCGAAAACCAATTGTATGCCTAGCACTGTATTTGTAACAATAATACTAACCAGTGCCTATATAGCACTTCTGTCTATCTGTCTATCTATCTATCTATCTATCTATCTATCTATCTATCTATCTATCTATCATCTATCTATCATCTATCTATGTTAGGTGCCAGGCTTATTTTATGAGGTCTACATAAACATTAAACCCCATGACAACGCTTTAAAATAGGTACTATTTTTACCTGCTCTTTATAGATGAGAAAACCATGGCCCAGTGAAGTTAATGACTTGCCCCAAAATTATCTAGCTAGAGAGTGACAGAACCAGTATTTGGGTCAGACTACTGGGTTTCAGAGTCTGGGCTCCCAACCATGACACTCATTTCTTTTCATGGTAATTTCATGCCTTTCAAAGTAGGTAGTGTTATCATCATTCCCAGATAAAGAGATCGAGATTCAGAGATTAAATAATTTACCAAGATTGCCTAGTAAGTGGGAGAGCCAGAATTCAAATCCAAGGCTATTGGAATCCCATCTTAGAGGGAGAGCAGTAGTTGAAATGCTTTAGACCTGTGCATTTTAAACTTTAATGTACACACAGATTGCCTGGGGATCTTGTTAAAAGCAGGTTATGATTCCATAGGTCTAGAGTGGGGCCTAATATTCTGCATTTCCAACAAGCTACCAGTTGATACTGATGTTGCTGTACCATAGGACAACACTTTGCAAAGTAAGGCTTTAAGATTAGGGCCGTAAAACAGAAGATGTTTCTAAGCTGTTCCCCCATCCCTGCTCTGGTGAACATGGAGGTGGCAAATTTAGCTTGGGATTCTGCAGTTTAAAATCAACCCACTATTTTCTTTCCTTAATCATCATATACTGCCATTGAGATTCAGGGAGTTTTTTTCATAAGTGTAACCACTTATTTTTTTTTTTTTTTGATTTAAAAAAAACCCATGTCATTATTAAACTCATCCTAAATGTCACCACTTCCTTCATAAAATATCTCTTTAAATTTCTTTTACATACGTGCATTCCCTCTCGATTTGCATTTATGTCCTTCTGATCTACCTAATAAACTCAAATTGATCATCAACCAAAAATTTATGACATATTGAATTTAATACTTCGTTCAGATTGCTTCCTAATCACCTACTTCTAGAACTAAATCTGGAATCTCATTTTGTCCATTTCTCTTCAATCAGAAGATCCTTCATTTGGTTAGTTATCTTGAATTTCCTGTGGAATTCGTGCTCTCAACTTAGCTCTGTCTTTCTTTTCTCTGTAAACACCATAACTAGATTCTGAACCTCAAATCTATATGTCAACTGTGGCCTACCCAACCCCCTAGAAGGCAATAGAACAATATCTTGGAATTTATGATTTATGCCAAGCCCCCTCGTCAGCCTCACTTCTACTGCCAACTGAGCTGAAAATTGAAATTCTGGTTCAGTCTGTAGAGTCAGACTCTGTTCTTCTGTTGTGTTAACTAATTCATTGCTAACCTTAGCTGCAGTGCTCTGCTTACTCAAGAGCACCTCATATTAAAAACTTTAAATGCCATTTACAATCTCTTTATTCCTTTCCCTCATTGATCAAACTTATCCAGAGCAACAATTATTTCCTTCTGGGCGCTAAGTTTTTCCTCCGTTTCATGGCATCCTCAAACAAAGCTCGCAGGCACACTGCAATCCTTCATTAACTGAAAACATGCAAAGTGCAGAAGCCCTTCCAATGGAAAGTGCAATGCAAAAGCCAAATGAGGTAAATTGCATTACTTGACCCGCCCTGGGACAGTTTAAAGAGTGTTACATATAAATACGCTGCCAAGTCTCAAGATGATGGGAAGATTCTCATCAGAACCCAAGGCAGTTGTTGAAGAGGAGACCATCCCCTGCTGCACACAAATGCAATCTTGCCGATAATCACTCATGGACTTATGATGAAAAAGACTCAAAAATATTGTTCAGTGGGGGAAAAATGATAGAAGAGGTCAACCAGGTCACCATGACTAGGCACCCCCTAAACTAATATCTAATTAATACATTCATGATCTTTGTTTATAGCCACTTTTCATTTTATCATCATGCCTAGTATACGTGTAACTGTTTGTATTTGAAATTATTACCCTTGCTATATTGTGTGCCGTACTATATTCTGTCACCTAGAAATTCTGTCTCACCATAATTTGTTTCCCTGGCCTTAATATGTTTGAATTACAGTTATTCTAGGGAGTTTCTTTTGTTTATGCCTACAGAGGTGGCGCAGCAGTACCGGAAGACAATTGCAGACAAAAGCCACAGCTTTAAAAAATCCATCCACTGTATTAAGAAAGGAGTTCCTGGCGGGGCGCTGTGGCTCACGCCTGTAATCCCAGCACTTTGGGAGGCCAAGGGGGGCAGATCACGAGGTCAGGAGATCGAGACTATCCTAGCTAACACGGTGAAACTCCGTCTCTACTAAAAATACAAAAAATTAGCCAGGCGTGGTGGCGGGCACCTGTAGTCCCAGCTACTCGGGAGGCTGAGGCAGGAGAATGGTGTGAACCCGGGAGGCCGAGCTTGCAGTGAGCCGAGATGGCACCACTGCACTCCAGCCTGGGCGACAGAGGGAGACCCCATCTCAAAAAAAAAAAAAGATGTTCCTGGAATAATTTTGAGCCACTCTGTGCTTCGTCCCTGACTCCTGCCTTCCATAGCTGTAATGTCTTCAGTTCCTGACTCAGCTTTTCCCCTGGACTTTGGAATTCAGATTGCCCTTGGAACAGTTCTTTTTTTTTTTTTTTTTGAGACGGAGTCTCACTCTGTCTCCAGGCTGGAGTGCAGTGGCACGATCTCAGATCACTGCAGCCTCCGCCTCCTGGGTCCAAATGATTCTCCTGCCTCAGTCTCCCTAGTAGCTGGGACTACAGGCGAGTGCCACCACGCCCGGCTAATTTTTGTATTTTTAGTACAGATGAGGTTTCACCGTGTTGGCCAGAATGGTCTCAATCTCATGACCTTATGATCTGCCCACCTCGACCTCCCAAAGTCCTGAGATTACAGGCATGAGCCACTGCGCCCGGCCATCCTTGGAACAGTTTTGCTCCTTATTGGGAACTCCCAAAACTAATTGCTCAGCTCACTGCCCAAGCGGCTGACTTTTCTGGATTGCAGAGCACACACGATCATGTAGACCTCATAACTGAATGTTCGTGTCCCTGTACTTTGGCTCTGTCCAGGCTCCCTGATCACACTGGGTGAAACAATTTGATTATTTTAAAAATGGAAAGTACCCCCAAAACTTCAAGGTTAGGTTGACTTCTACAATATCAATTCATCTTCTTTTAGGAAATGTCTCCTAAGTTGTCTTGCCATGTTAAGACTAATCTTGAGCCAGACGTGGGGGGCTCACGCCTGAATCCCAGCACTTTGGGAGGCAGAGAGGGGCAGATGGCTTGAGCTCAGGAGTTTGAGACCATCCTGGCCATCACAGTGAAACTCTGTCACTACAAAAATACAAAAATTAGTCGAGTGTGGTGGGATACCCCTGGAGTCCCAGCTACTCTGGAGGCTGAGGTGGGAAGATCACTTGAACCAGGGAGGCAGAGGTTGCAGTGAGCCAAAACTGCACCACTGCACTCCAGCCTGGGTGACAGATTGAGACCCTGTCACACGAAAATAAGAATAATCTTGTTTGGGTGCATCTTGCCTGCTGGAGTTGTCTGAGTGACCACGAGCATTGCCCTCGGCCCTCTGAGTGAGTTATTCACACCACCGTTCTGTTCTTCTGCTTACACAAACCTCAGGAAGGAGTCCCAGCATGGGGAACTAAAGACACATTAAATGCCTTCATGGGGTCAGGGAAGAGTGGCCAAGGTTAATGTGCTCTGGTCCCTGCTCTCTTTTCACGCCTCTTCTCTATTGTGCTGCAAGCATCATGTCTGTAGGAATGTGTTGTGACCAGAATACACAATACAGATCCCACAGCATGTGACTGACAGCGTTATTTAGTCAGTGGTCCAAAAAGAATGCCAGCCAACATCTCTTGAGCCCAGGAAAGCCCTGAGATCCTGAAGGCAATTATCACAATCAGTGTGTTCCTCCCTCCTGTAGATGACAGTAAAAATGGTATTTAGAAAACACCTGGGCTATTGCTTCTGAATTGAGAAAGCCCCTCTATTGCTTCTGAATTGAGAAAGCCCCTCTATAGATATCTCAAAGGGGCTGTGAACTCTGCCCCAAATATCCCTTTGCCCCTCTCACCAGAACCTGTTAAGTTCTCCATGTCTCCAAGTTCAACAGTCACAGGAGAGCGCTGCATCCCTGTTGTCACCTTTTGACTGGACCTTTTGTCTATGGAAGACCTTCTATGAGCTGAGATAGCTTGCAAGATGCTGCTTTCTTCACCAAGATGGCCGATGATGGTTAAACCCACACATGGACATCCAGGCAGTGTTCTTCACTGGGGAGACATATAGGCAAACACATTAATGTATATCTTTAATTGGGTTATAATCTATTGACCATAGATAGTAAGGCACTGAGCAAGCAATTAACAAAACAGCTTTGACTAAATATAGTTAGCACTAAATATAGTTGGTTAATTGGTATTTAATATGCTTATTAAATGTCAATTAAGTATCTTTAGCAATGAATTGGTACCTAATTAACTTACTATAGCTATCCTGTTACTTGACATTTGAACAGCTAAATATTCTTTACAAGTTTAATGTTTTAATAAGAAACAAATTATCCATGTATTGCTCATGAATTTTTCAGTTAGTTTAATGGGATTTAAATGTATCTCCCAACTTGGATTCATGTTTTTCTTATAATCGACTGATATTTTACATTTCAGATTTCTTTTAAACTTGGAAGCCTGATTATGTGAGAGAAAAAAGCTACAGAAGTAGCTTATAAGAAGTGTTCTCATGTTATTTCTACCATTGGACTATGTGTGTTTATCTTAGACATATTATTTCACTGCATCAGCGGCTCAATTTCCTCATCTGCTATGTGGCATTAAGAATAAATGTTGCAATTGTCAAAAAACCAAATTCTATAAAACACATGCAAGCACTTAAATAAGCAATATATTTCTTGAAAATAATGATAAAAAATTCTTAGGAAGCTTTAGTGTGTAATCATTATAGTAACTAAATCTTCATGAACAAAACCTTAAGATAATTTATTATTGGAATAGAAAGCCAATGACATCATTTTCTGAGTTGTCCTGAAATAACATAAACTTGCTTTTATTAAATCTCCAGTGGGGAGGGGCATCTGAGCTGTGAGGTTCCTGGGTTGCTCTTCCAAACACACATGCCTTCCTCTTTATCTTGTCATCTCTTTATTGGCTCTTACTCATGATGCCATTTACTTTATTAGTTTGAGAGTATAGCAAACTGTTGGTCTTTTAGCCAGAAATTGTTGGCCTGTGACTATGGCTCTATCATCTCAGATATGTCACATTTAAATTTTTTTATTTACTTAGTTTATGGTCTTAACTGACCTCTGTGTTAATTCCTCTATTAACTTGTACTCAATGGCTCCTTGAAGATTTCTCAGAGCTTTCTCAGAGCTGTCTTAGGGCATGTAGCAATGAAAGCATTGTGTCTCCATTTACATTCACTTGTTTACATCTTCTTCACTATATAAACAAGGGCTCTTTTATTAAACACTTGCAATAATTTCAGTGCCAATTATCCTATCCTGGCTCACTACACCAGAGTCTTCACACTCATCAAACATTTGCTTTACTTAAGCTATAACTGTGATAAATTAAAGAAAAGAAGTACTTGGTGTCTCTCCCTCAGCATTTGTTGTTAGGTCTTTCCTAAATGATTTCATGGCTTGTATTTATTCTATTTTTCAAAGTCTTTATGGTTTCAAACTATGGCCATTATTACTGACTAATTTATAGAGGTTGCAGTCAGCCTTGTTGTAGCGGCTTAACCCAGTTTTGTTTCCAGGGGCAATATACATTGTTGAAGTTAATTGTTCCCTAACCACTTTTTCCATATGGCAGAGTGAGTCTCTCTGTAATAGCTTTGGAATGATTTATCCAACACGTGTCATTATGCCTTGGATATTGCTTGGGAAGTCTCTTGAATCTTTGTTGGGCCATAACATATTTCCAAGTGGATGTGTTGAAACTGCTACCTTAAACCCACCAATTGCCTTAATTTTGTTGCCTGCATTAAGATCAGTTTGTAATATTTTCTCCACAAGTGAATTAAATGTTATTATCCTTATTATCATTATTGATGCTATCATTGTACAGGTGCAAAAATATTTCTATTTCCACTGTTTCTGAATCTTCCTCTATGGATCTACAGTTAGTGATTAGTACTGTATTAATCATTCATTAACATATTTGGAGTTCCCTATTCATGCTGGAAACTAGTACAGGCTTTCAGTAAAGTTAGAAGAGACAGAGGATTGTGTGCTACCTCAACAGGCTTAGACAGTGTAGTACAGTGTTTAAAACCGGGCTCAAGACAGAGAGATATAGTCTCTCACCTCTACTCCACTAATGGTAGGAACCTGGAAAAGTGTCTCTTAGCTGTGATTTCTGCCTCTACGTAGGAGAGAAAAAAATAGTACTTACTATGTAGGGCTGGTAAGGATTATAGGGGGATGGTGTGCTTAAGGTATCAAGTATGACACCTTGCAAATGACAAGATCTCAATAAAAGGTCAACTATTATTGACTGATATTGAACAATATTAAGTATGATTTAAGCAGATAGAAGAACCAGAAGACACTTCTAAAAGTACCTATGGCTTTATTAACATCCAAGGAAAAAGATAATAAATGACAGTAAGGCTGGGTGCTGGGTGCATAGATCATGAAAACATTAGCCCCCAAAGCACCTGGCTGCTTTACTGACACTTCCTTAGTCAACTGCAGAAGAGCAAAAAGAAAAAAAAATAATTTATTTCCCTATCTCTGTATAATGAACTGTCTTCGCTGCATTGTTTGAAACAGTGAAGAAGTTTTGATATTTGCAGCATATTTCATGGTTTGAAAATGTTGATATATATGTATTCTGACTTGAGTATATCAGGCCAGCATAACAAAGACATTCCAATTTCCATGTCAAGATGATAACTGGATTATTTAGGTGTCACAAGTACAAAATGCGCATTAAACCCCTCTCTGCCTTGGTGTAATGATATTCTGTTTGGGAGATGTATACACAGTAGTCCTGTACAAGTCAAACAAATAAGTGTGATCTGCACCAGGGCAATGGGGTAGGACACGCGCTTATGAATCAGACACTTATATTCAAAGAGAGACTGGCTCACTAAAGCTGACTGCTAAGATGGAGTCTTTAAAATGTACTTAACTGCATATGTCAGTTCATTCACTAAGGTTTTACATCAAAACGAGAGCTACTTTATGAAACCAGCTATCAAGTAGAATCTACACCACTTCATCACGTTTCACTCTGAGTTTATAGCAGAAAAACACACACACACATAGAGACACACACACATGCATGCACACACACTTCATCCTGGGAGTAACATTAAAACAATTCAGTCACTGAGTGTTGAGCATCTGTGTGGCCAGGCAGGCACTGTGCTAGGCTCTGGGGAGCCACGATGAAGAAGACAAGGAGCTTGTGATCTAACAATGGAAACAGAGGCTTATGTTTATTTCTTCCCACAGTGATCCATGCAATACCAAACAAAGGGCTTTGGGAGCACAGAGGACGTAGTAAGAAATTCTGCTAGGCGGTGGGTGAGGGATACAAAGAGAGAGGGGAACATATTGGTAAAGAATGTATACAGTTCTGTCTTTTAAAACTTAATGCTATTTATATTTCTAAATCTATGAAATTTCAAAACCAATACCTGTGGAATTGAAACCTTCAGTATATTCTGCCAAATGTGCCCCATATCTGTCATATTGCCACCAAAAGTGATTACAGGTTACAGTGAAGATTGAAATAAGATAGAACTGAATTGAAAAGTCTTTTGGCAAAACTCTACTTCTCTCTTCATATTGGTTGTTGTTCAATCAAAACGAGCAGTTATTTTGGTGTTAAATGAAGAAAGATACTTGCAACTGAGAAAATTACCTGGTATCACATGCTTGTTATAATGTTAACCAATTTCTTACCACCTCTCGTAAAATTTAATTAGCATTGACATACATTGACAAACTCTGGCCCTAAGTCTGCTTCCATTAAAAAATAATTACATTTATTAGTGCTATCATTGAACACAGAGTTTATCCAATACAATCCTTCTGACTTTCTGAGCTTCTCCGGTAGGCATTCACCACACTGCCTTTGAGGTATGCTTTCCTTCCAAAAGACGGATCCATTCATATCACCTCCTTGCTTCAGAACCTTCTGTGATTCCTAATATATAATAGAATAAAGCCTAGGTATGTTATCCTGGCATTCAAGACCATTCATGTTTTGATATCAACCTAACTTTCCTGTCTCAGGTTCTGCCAATCTCAGTAATGCACTCCTGTCACCCCCAACTACTTACTGTCCTTTGAGCCCTTCACTGTTCTTGCCCCTCTAGCCACCCATGCTTGTTGACTTGCTTCTTTATGTGAAAGCCCTCTTGGCTCTTTTTTTGCTGCCATGTGACCTTACACTTTAAGATCCAGCTAAATTGTTACCTTTGGGACATTTTTTCTGACCCTCCCTCTCAAAAGTTAATTGGATATGACCTTAACATGGTGCACATATTTCTATAGAAGCTCATGTACATATCTCTATCGAAGCAGGTATTCCTTCATTGTGTTGCAGTTATGCATTTGTGGACCTCTCTCTCTCTCTCTCTCTCTCTCTCTCTCGCTCTCTCTCTCTCTCTCCCTTTCTCTCCCTCTCTCCTTAGTTAGAATCACATTATACATCTCAAGAATAGGGACAATATTATTTATTTGCATATACTCAAAGCCTATCAGGTTCCTCAGGTTTTCTTCTGTAAATAAACTGTATATAGTCCAGCATCATTACCCTTACTTCACAAAAGAGGGATCCAGTGCTCAGAGAGGTTAGCAAACTTGGCTGAGGTCATACAAGTCCTGAACCCTTGGCCACACTTCACAGTGTCAACTGTTCACCATAATGTCTACAGATTTAAGGTTTTCTAGGAGTGCTCCTTTGTCATCTGATTGACTTTTTTTCACATAGTAGACAATTATAAGCATTTTGTTAGTTTGTTAGGGCTGCTATAATAAAGCACCATAGACAGGTTGACTTAATTAAAAGGTATTTATTTCCTCACAGTTCTGGAGGCTGGAAGTCCAAGATCAAAGTGTCAGAAGGGTTGGTTTTTTCCTAAGTCCTCTCTCCTTGGCTTGTAGATAGTCATTTTCTCCCTGTGTCACCACATGGTCTTCCCCTTTGTGTGTCTATGTCCTAGTCTCTTCTTTTTATAAGGATACAAGTCACACTGTATTTAGATCTACCTTAATAACCTCATTTTAACTTAATTATCTCCTTAAAGACTCTGTCTCTAAATGCAGTCACATCCTGAGGTACTGCAGATTCAAACTTCAACAGATAAATTTTGGGGCCATGCAGTTCAGCCCTTAACAGATACCTCATTTATGCCAGGCATCATGGTAAGTGCTAAACTGAGCAATCTTTGAGGCTGACCCTACCAATGTTTATGAAGTTGGTAACAAATCACGTACTACCATTTTCATTGACCCTTTAGCATTTATGGTAGGTGAAGAGGCACAATAGAAACTACAGGCACAGTTTTATTAGAAATTAATTAACTGGAAAAATGACTTTTTCATCTCCTTTTCCCTTTGGCACTGTCAGAATCTCCAGCCACCCTGGAGTCCTTTGCTTCAGAGAGAGGTCAAAGAAGGTGCCCTGTTCTAATTGTCAGAAATCCTATGTTAGAATGTCTTGACTGACAACGCCACAAATATGCTTACCACCTCAGTATTTATGATTGTTCTTGTAATTCTTGCTCTGGCTGTAAATGGTTAATATTGTAAAATCACCAAAGTAAGGGAAACTGCTAAAATTTACAGAGCAAATTAGGAGTGCAGCATGAATTGGAAATCTCTTCCCCTAAGTGCCTGACTTCTTTCCTTAATGCTGTGAATCATGGAATAAAGGACTTTAGCTAAAAGGCTGGAAAGTTTTCTCTTTCTACAGTCAAAGGGGCCAAGATTTCTCATGCCTTTCTGAAGGAAACATATCCTGTAAATGATGACAATACTGGTCACAGCCTTAATGCCCACATAAAAGAGCAATTGTGAGACAGTCACCTTCCTCCAATCGTCTCTTCTAGTCCCTTGCGTGTCTCGATCACTTTTAAATCACCACACTCTTTCTTCTCTGTGGCAACAGTGAACCCAGAAGGCCCAAACATCTAAAACATCTTCTCCCCAGGGCTTCTTCTAACTCAATAAGAAAGTTTAAAACTCCTGACAAAGTCTCCTGTCTTTTTCTCCCTTCATGTTCCCTCCAGCGTCTTCCGTTTCTATTTTCCTCTGTGATGTGAAGTATTACAGATTCAGAAATACAATGTTATGTGAATACTGGAGAACTCAAAGACCAAAGAGGCCATGAGCAAACACACAACACACTGTCTGAGACAATAAAGCACTAGACAAGGTTTAGAGGTGTGACCTTTCACATTTGGGTTCAGGGTGCAAAGATCAGGCACAGGAAAATTTTACCAGGGGGATCCGGGCATAAATAAGTGTCTTAGTCTAGTTTGTGCTGATACTACAGAATACCTGAGAGTGGGTAATTTATAATGAACAGAAATTTATTTAGCTTATGGTTCTGGAGGCTGCAAAGTCCTAGATTGAGGGATTGCATCTGGTGGGGGCCTTCATGATGCATCATAACATGGTAGAAAGCATCACATGGGGAAGAGAGAGGGGTCCAAACTTGCTTTTATAATACACTTACTCTTACAGTAAGGAAGGCAGAGCCCTCGAGACAAAATCTCCTTTTAAAGGTTTCACCTTTCAACATTGTTGCATTGAGGAATAAGTTTCCAGCACAGAACTTTGAGGAGCACATACAAACCATAGCAATAAGTAAGGCCTATAGTGTTCTAGAAATGTCCAGCCATATTTCCTGCATGCTTTATGACTGTCTCCCTAGCTTTCTTTTCCTTGGATTTGTTCATATACTTACAACTTATATTGAAACATTCTGTTGCTTAATAAATGTCTCTACTTTATAAAACACTGTATTTCTGAGCTGGCTTTGACATTTTTAGCTGTTTTGAGAAGTCCTTGACTATCCTTTCCATTATTCTGTTTCTCTATTAGTGGGACTACATTTCTCCCCTTCTTATGGGAATGTCATAATTAGTTACTGGGCCTTCTAGTATCAGATTAAGAGAAGATAGGGGGAGGGGATAAAAACAGAGTTGGTAAACCCAATGAGGCCACTGGCAGGAGAATAACCTTCACAGAGTGAGATATATGTGTTTGCTTGTGGATTTTACTATTAGGTTGGTGCAAAAGTAATCACGTTTTTTGCCATTGAATGTAATGGCAGAAACCACAATTTTTTTTTGCACCAACCTAATATTTTGAAAATATTACTACCGATATGAAACAAGTTTTGTATGAAGGAAACCACAACCCAATGTTCAGAATCTTCCTAATTTCTTTCTCCCCATTCTTTTCCCGTGTATGAAGCTTTCCACCTCCCTCCACTCAGCTTGAGGAATGTCTGAAGTGGGAATAATTGGAAAGGACCACCTGTGGGAATTGAGAGGACACAACAGAAGGCTTAAGCCTTGTCTACTGCCATGTAGGTCAGAGGCAGGAGCAGCTTGAGGAAAGGGCATGGGGAGAAGGGGGCAACCGGAGAAACAAAGGGGCTGTCTTTGTGGTGCTTTCTCGCCTGGAACGTGTCCACATAAGAATTTCCAGACAGTCTGGGCCCAGGGTTCCTGCCTGGTACAAAGCAACAGGCTGGCTCGACCAGAGGAAGAACCGCCCACATTTTTACATTTCCTTCCCCACTCTTCCTCTCCTATCTGGTATGGTATAAATGGAAATCTTGAGTCATAAACTTCTTGTGTCTTCTCTGTAGTTCTGATCCCAGCTGGCTGCAAACCAGATGTTTGATCTTAAATAGGTAGTTTTTACCTCTCAGGGCTCCAGTTTGTTCATTTGTGAAATTGAGCTAACAATACTTACTTTGCAGGTTTGTCGTGAGGATTAAATTGAAAAGCCACAGGAAAGAACCTAAAAGCTTGTCTGGTATGCAGTAGGCACTCACTGTGTGTCTGTTGTTGAGGGCAGAAATGGTTTTCCTCTCAATCCCTCCAGGCCACAGCATGTCAGACAGCTCCCTGTACAAAGCAGGTGCTGGACAAATGTTAAATAAAGTAGGTCACAAAGCTGTGCCTTTGAGGAACCACCGAGCTCCACGTGTGGGTTTCTTTGCTCCCTGATGCTCTCTCTGCCCGACCCCACACACGCCCTTCCCTCAGGCCACTGGGGAACAACAATTTGAACTTAACTGTGGTTTCATTACTCTATGCTTCTTCTATGCTGCTATGCTGAAATGCACGTTTCCTTCTTTACTCAGTTTATTCCACACACACCCTTTTAAATTCAGCTTGAATGTCCCTTCTGGGAAGGTTTCCCTGACTCTTGCCACCCATTCAGGGTGTCCCTTTTCTGTGCTGTCATAGCACAAATGACACTCCACTGTCCTGGTCAAGGGAATTGTCTTTTTGCCCCATCGGCCCAAGGGCACTCCTTGTGCTCTACTAAATGTACGTCCCCAGGGCTAGAGCTAGGGCCGAAAACAGGGCGCCTTAAAAAGGACCTTTCATGACCAAATGCAGGGCCGAATGAACGCAACAATGTGGCTGTTTACTAGTGATGGAGTTGGAGTCATAAACTGAATCACGTTGCAGCAGATTAGCCATCAACAGTCCAGTGGCCCTGGAGGACATGAAGTCTGTGGCCACAGGAAGGTGGAGAAAGTTCTGAAAATGCATCCCCCTCTTCTCACAAACACACACTATGCCAGAGTTATACAGAAAAAGGAAATGTTCAACATCTTGCAAATGGAAGAAACTATAGGAAACGATGTTCTCCATTCCACGCAATACTACCTCCCTTAGTATTATTTGTGGGAAATGGATGTGACACTATCAGAGTCAGATGAATGCATCCCTAAAGGATGTGCAAGCTTGGCTGTGGGTCCGCAAATCCCTCACTGTTGAGAACTACCCAGGGCATACCTTGCTTTCAGGAATCACTGCAAATGCAATGTTATGGACTATTATGATAATCAATTAATAATCAATTAGTTTAGTCATCTTCCCTTGTAGAAAACCTGCTTAAACAATGATGAATCATGCAAATTCACCCAGGGCCAAAAGATGATAGAGTGGAGGAAAAAGTAGCTTTGTAGTTTAAACACACACACACACACACACACACACACACACACACACACACACACAGAAAAAAGAAGGAAAGAAAAAAAAAAAAAACTTAGAAACCAAATCCCCAAGCTTGACTGTCTCTGGAAAATGAATTCCACAGGCACTGACTCCAAGATGTTTTATCGAATGTGCTTTAGACTCGTAGGTGATGCATTGTCTCTCAGAGTCATTAAAAGAAATCCAGATAGCTCTAACGCAGCTTAGCTCCCAAGAAGTGCAGACTGTCCACACTTGTACTTCCACACAATATATGGTTATTGTTAGATGTGAACATCCCCACATGCTGCCTGGATGGGGGTCTCTTTGTCCTTTATTCAGATGTGGGATAAGGATGCTTTCAGCACAGCAAGATGACAGCCATGCCTCCCCACTCAGAGCAGCCCCACGGTCCAAGCACAAGACAGAAACGAAAAGTTCCTTTGTTTGTAAGGCAATGCCCATCGTTTGTCATTCAGGCCCCCAAAGCTAAGGTATGTGCAGGTCATTTTAGAATAATTTCAGTACTTTCTAAAAGACACAATCTCTACTAATTTTTTGGTCAGGAATGATGTTAGGAAAGCTTTATAATCTATTGTTGCGGGCGCTATACACTGAAGGCATTTAGGGCTGTGCTAAGAAAAAAAAATGTGGTTTTGTATTTCATTGGAAACAGAATGGTCGTTATCCAGAGTCCAGATGACGGCTCCCTTTGTGACACTGCTTTGGGTGCGGGGGGGTGTCCAACAAAAATCCTGCCCTTTCTACAAAAGACACTGGCCGAGAAATGCTCAGGGGAATGCTACGCTGACTTCTCAGACTTCGGGGAGGCAGCTTCAGGCATTTTGTGTTCAGGATGCTGAACCTCAGAGCAGGATCTCACTTCATTTTTTTTGCAGAGAGGGCAGGGAATGTTGATGACTGAAGATTTGCCCGAACGGAAGCCAACAGGGTGGCAAAGTTTATTGATCCCACTGCAACCCTGGCCCCCAGGGAGTGCCTGATTACATCTTAATGTTTTTCTAATGTATCTCAGCATCGCAGCAGTAGACATTTCTTTGCAGAGAAACCGTGCAAGACGTTGTACATCCTGGGCGGGGAGGGTAATTCCTGTGTCCTGGAACCTCAGCTTCCTCTAGAACATCTAAAGAGGAAGCCAATATTTTAAGACTCAGAGATACTTTTGAGTAGAACATTTTTATTTTCCATGCTTCCCTTTTCTCCAAACTGACCTGTCTATCCTCTGTGGTGTGTGGGCGTGGTGACTGTGTACTAAAATGATGACGTGAGTGGTCTTTTCCATTCCTGTTATGAGCCATTGTGGAGTAAATAATTTTCACCTCCTGCTCCCAAGAATTGTGTTTTCTCATTTGCAACATACTGATTAAAACGGTTGAACTGAATATATCTTTACATAAATGCACATTTTAAGGATTTATTTTAAGCCTGAGATTATCATTATTTTCTTCCATCACTCATTTCTGGTGACACTTAAACCAACAACTCTATGGAAGGGACCAGCAGATGTCACTGTAGTTCTGTTCATTCATCTTTTCTCTTGACGGGATTCAAGTTCTATCTTTTTGGGCACAGTCAATCACATTTCTTATTTAATCAAAGCATAATGCATCATAACATTTGTAATTCCTGTTGTTATTCGTTCATTGTGTGTGGAATCAGATATCTTTGCAAACAGAGATACAAACTATAAAGTAGCCCAGACACCCCCAATGAGGTATAGAAATCAAAGGCCCTGCTGGAGAGCCATGATAAGACGTAGGGACAAAAGAGCAGTGAGGGGCATGTGCACACTGACCCCCGTTCCGATGGACAGCCTCAGAAGTGAAGAAGGACACATTCTGTCCATTCTTATGAAGGGCTTTCAGAGAGAGGCAGCTGGGTGCCAATGTTGGTTACAAGGGAAGATCTCGTGTCCAGGGATGGTGGAGACCTGCTCATTAGCAGGAAGGAGAACAAGAATTGGAAACCTGATGATTCTTTGGGGATGAAGTTTCTGGGGTCCAGTGTTCTCTTCTCTGAATTTCAAAAATCACTGCAGTCTTGTGTGAAAAGAAATATTCATGTGTTAATTTCGAGTCTTGTTTCAGTGGAAGATATGGTATAGTGTCTGGGAAAGTCAGTGTTTGAGGAAGAGAGGCTGACTACAAAATGAAGAAAGCAAGACTATCTGCCTGACTTTGTCTTCTACATAACAGAAAAAAAGTCAAAGTTGAATTAAAAAATCAGAAAGGGCTTTGCATGGAAAATAATCACATCTCTGCTGAAGAGAAAACATTTTTTGGCCCTTACTTTTAGTAACTTTATGTATAACAGGTGAAGAACATGGATGAACCATGATATGTTACTTATTCAGAGATTGGCCTTATGCCAAGATCAGTTAGCAATAAGTCAGTGGAATCCTAGAGTCTGTGACAGCAGCTGTGCTAATGGGATGAGCCCTCTTAACAGAAGTCATCATACCCCCTACTGTCAAATCATTCAGCTCCCCCATTAGCAAAAGCTGGGCTTTTATGGACTGGCGTCCTTTCTAGATGGACACATTTGATGGAAGGTCTGTGTCTTGGATGAGGTCTTCCTGCTCTCCCCATCATTCAGCATCTCCCACACATATATGTAGCTGCTGAGGAAGGGGTTGGATTATCCAGTAATATAGCCAGTCCTAGTTCTTCCTTACATGTTGCTATTTTGATTTATTTTTTATCCAGGAAGTTTGAGCCAAAGTCATCTTTTGAAAACCAGATTCTCTGCTAGGCATTTTTCTTTCCCTTCCTCTCCTCCTTCTCCATCTCTGTAGTACTAGCCTGCAAAATGACTTCCAACGAATGATTACTCATGCCTTTGTGTCATCTCCTTCTACACTGTATCAGGCTTGGTCTGGATTACCAATGAAATATGGTGGAAACGATGGTGTAAATTTCCAAAGCTAGATCATAAAGGACATCATGGCTTCCACCTTTCTTCCTCTCGGCTCACTTATTCTGGGGGAGGTCAGCTGCCTAGACATAAGGACACCCAAGCAGCCTATGGAGAGGTCCATGTGAGAGGAACTGATGCCTCCTGCCAACAGCTATCACCAACTTGTCAACCATGTGAATGAGCCATCTTGAAAGTGGTCTTTCAGCCCCAATCAAGCCTTCAGATGACCATAGTTCCATCTGACATCTTGACTGCAACTTCATGAGAGACTCTGAGCTAAAACCATCCATTTGAGCTGTTCCCAAGTCCCTGAGCCCCTGAAACTGTGAGAGATTATAAAGATGTTTTTGTTGTTTTGGAGAGCCCGGACTAGGGTAAAGTAAGCCAGGTACCTAGGGTACAAATTTAAGGAATCAATCACTTTCAGGGTGATGAACATGCAGGGTCACTAGTCTCACCTGTGTTTTAAGTCATTAAGTAATTTGTACTAAGCTATAGATAAGTGATAAAGTCGGTCTTCTTCTCCTCTTCCTCCTCTTTCTTCTTCTTGCTTTGCCCCTTTGTTGTATTGCATTCATCTAGGCTCACTATGACCTCCTAGAGTTTTGTCAATTATTTCTCTTCAGGCTTCCTGCTACCAGAAGCTGTGCTGTAACTAACCTCCTAGAGATACCGCATTTGATTTAGAGTCCAATAGTGTGGTCCTTTATGCTAGCCAATTAATTTAGAAAACAAAAGAGCCACAACCATCATGCAGCCTCTACTTTTCCAGTATTGATACATGCTAATGGCATCTTTATCAGGTGCTATCATATCAAGAAGATATTAAAGCCTCTCTCCTACCACAAGTTGTGATAGTAGAGAACATTTTTCATGATGTGAAACAATGGGTTTGTGGTTTAGAATACAGCCTGGAGTCACTGGGGGGATGAAGTAATAGCTAAAGTTAATGTAGGTCAATAAGAACCATAGGCTTTTCAGTAAAGACAGGGTGGCCAAAGACAAAGACTTTCATGAGAGGATCAAGGACAAATATCTAATTCAAAACCATAGAGCAGCTAACGTCAAATGCTTGCTCAAACTTTAGTTGAGCAGAGATTGATAGATGCTACTGCAAGACTAACATTTTCTGATCACTTCCAGAATGTGTCTACATACTCAACGACAATAAAATACTCATCTTCAGCCCACTTTTTTTTCTGATTCTGAAAGATTCATGGGAACATAGGGCTGTAAATGAAAGCGGGACATTTATTTTATTCTTTTGCCTTTTGGCATGGTTGAAGTTCTCTCTATGCTTTTGTTGAAGATCATACTTTCAGCAAATCCAATACGGTTCAGGAGCCCTTCTAGGTTCACCTACACTACCAAGGTGGTAAGAATCATCAAAATCTTATTCAGTTGAATGATTACTTACACAATGTACCCTGGAAAAGTTTTTAACAAAGATGTGCTCAGATGTGCTGAGAGTTGATGAAAATAAAACGAAGGGAACCAATGTGCTCTTACTCCCCTTGAAAGATTTAGTACCACTGGTGTACTATTAAATCTGAAGACAAAGTAAACTCCTAGCAAACACTGAAAGGAACCAGTATTTAAGTATAACAATAAGTAACAATAATAGTAACAAGAAGAAGGAGAACAAGGTGAATAAATAACAATAGCACCAGCTACATCTGTTGAGCATCAACCAACCAGGCACTGTCTTGTGTGTTTTATATGGCTTTACTTATATAATGGTCACAACAACCCAGTGAAAGACCCTATTGCTACGTACACTGAGAGAGGACACTGAGACACACACAAAAATAAAGTAATCGAGATCAGACCTGCCAACAAGAGGTAGATTCAGGAAGGACTGTGATGCTTGAGGCTACCAAGGAGACTGTTATTTTCTTTAGATGTTTTGTTATTTTCCCTTGATACTATTGTTGAAATTCTTGAATATAATCCCTTCTAAAGTGATTTACTCAGCACTACTCAATGGCTGGCAGCGGCCATAACCATAAAGGACAGAGTTGGGGAATTACAGAAGAACCCATGATCAGGATGGGCAGAAGAAAGAGAGCCCACCACGTGGACACATTGACAATGACCTCAAGCAACATGCAACAGATAGCTTAGAGAATCTGATACTTAGCCATGACAAAAAGATTGATTTGTCATCAGAGACTGATTTGTGAGGAAAGGACACAGTCAATGTTCTTTTTGACACCCATAGCTAAAGCCACCAGTCAAAGAGAGTCTTTGCATGTGACAAAGAACATGCAGAAAAGGTCATCCTTTTAGTCTTTTCATGTATTTTAATAACAAATTCAGCATCAGCACCTCCACCACTGAAGTGTAAGCACTTTGAAAGGCTGAACCATTTGATCTTCAGCACCAAACATAATATCTAGCACCCAATAGCCGTTCAAATATATTGACTTGATATTTGAGTGGGAAAAATAATCATATACTCACAGCCAATGAACCACAACTAACCCAAGATGGCCTATGGCCTCTAGGTTTTGGCACCGGTTCAGAAAGACCTCGGTTCAAGTCTAAACTCTGCCACTTCGTGGATGCGCAACTGAAGAAATGACTGAACCATTCTAGACCTCAGTTTTCTTACTTATTAAAAAATGAGGTAATTGCAGTATATATTTCATGAACATATTTTGACAGTGCAATTATGAAGAAATGATTGAGAACATGGACTTTGGAACAGATTGCATGGAATTGAATTCTTGCTCTGTCTCTTAATCAGACATACATAGGCCCGGGCAAATTATTTAACATTGCCATGCCTCAGTTTCCTTCTCTGTAAAACAGTGAAAATTATAGTACCTACCTCATGGTTGTTTTTGTTTGTTTGTTTTGGAGAAGCAATACCTCATGGGGTTTTTGCAAGGAGTAAGTTAATGAAAACAAAATGCATAGAAATACGTCTGGCGCATAGTAAGTTCTATGTAAGTGTTCCCTATGATAGTTAAGTCACAGGATGCTTTTAAAGCTTGCGACACAGTGCCCTGCACACTATAAATGCTCAATAAATGGTTGTAATTGCATATTTTACTGGTGATAGTTAACATTAGCTGAAAGGAAGGAGTTGTCTAATGTGAAATGTGAATGAATTGCAAATTATTATACTGTTGTAACTTTAATAAAACTATTGTCTATTTCCTGGGAGTGACACTGTAAATTAAACTATTCGCTCATCAAGCGGCTGTTTCCTGGGATTTTCAAGTTTCTTTTAACATCCACCATTTCCTCTGGCTAATGTCACATGTTGACTTGCTAGAGATGATCATGTTAGTGATGATCAGTGTTGAACCTTAGCCTCAGCCCAAATACCCTCTATATTTTATGAGTTATGTCTCTGAGACTTTAGCAATACTTATCTGGGGGATTCTTCCTTAAAGGCATACATTCTTATTTTATTGTGCCCATTTTTCTCAAAAGCAATTTTGAACTGCAAAGCCAATGCATGCAGAGGTATTGCAGAATTAGACTGGTATGGCACATTTGGACCCCACAGAGAAGCTTGTAGGACCAGAACTTTGTCTCTTCTGTCTTTTATAGGAAGAAGCAGTTTACCAGGTTCTTATTCTCAGTGGACCAACGGGGCCAGGGCTGGTTTTCAATGCAGACTCTCTCTTTTGCTCTTTCTGTGTATTGGAAGGATTCCCCCCTGGTTGCTTGTCAGGTGCAGGCTCTTGGCAACCTGGAGCCAAGCTCAGTGGAAGTGCATGTTTCCAGCCACGGCATCGCCATAGACAGGAAGGGCTGGCATGTATCACTTTTCGGCATCCAACCAGGTGATTGCTTCCCCAAAGGTGGGAACAGGTGCTTCTCCAATCTCTCCACTGTGCCTTGTTTCCTCCAGGCAGGCTGTTTGGTGGGCTGCCCTTTATAAAATCCACTTAGATGGCACCTAGCCGGCATTTTATTTCACCTATGAGAGCTGGTCTTTGCATTGTAGAATATGTCGCCAATCATGCCACTTTCTTGGAAAAAACAAACAAGAATTTCCCTCAAACTAGCCCATGTTATACATAGTCCATCATCATTAGAGGATTTTTTGTTAAAAAAGAAAAAAAAGAATCATGCTCAAAAACGCAGTTTCTTTGGGGAGGGGAAATATTTTAAAAGTCATTGCCAGCCATGGAGAACTTAATGTGAATTAACTGTCAGTGTTAAGAGTGTGGGCTCTGGAGCCAGACCATCAAGATGTGGCCCTTCCTACCTATGTATTTGTTGAAGAAATGTCCATGGGGACACCTGCTTCAGGAAGAACAGTGGCCTCTTGTTCAGCTGCCATTATTCTGCAGATATTCAGAAGGCAAATTTCCCCCAGGATCACAAAACACCACTGCTTTCATCCTGACTGCAGTCTATACTGGTTTCTTGAATGAGGAGTCATCGAACAGGAGGGACACACATGGGCCTTGCTCAAGGGGTAGTCAGAAGGGTCTACTTGATAAGATCACCCTCTAGAAATCCAAACAGGGAGAGGCTGGTATCCTTAGCCTATAAGAATTTTAGGAGGCAGAATGAGCCTTAACATTCTTTGCTTAAACAGGAGACTTTTATAATGGCCCCACAGGGTGACTGTTTGATCTGCCTGTTTGTTTCTGCTGGGTGATTTGGAGAAGAGCTTTTCAAATGTAGGGGCCTTGTGCTGGTTTTTAGGGTTTATAAGGCAGAGGGTTCCTGGGAAGACTGTGTTCCACTCTGCCATCTGGCTTGCGTGGAGGATAGCCCCAGGGACAGAGCACCAAGGCAACAGTCAAGCAAAGAGGAAGGTTGGTGTAGAGAGAGGAGACGGCTCAAGGTCTATAGCAAGAAAGGTGAGTGCACACTGGACCCCATAGCATAGGCTGGCACCTTGATTGTCACTTGCTTCTTCCTTTAGCTCCATGTTAGGGCTCATTTTGCCTAAGGATCAATCATTCTTAGCTGCCCAAGAGAGGAACTTATTCTTTCTTCAAGGAAATTCAGTAGACATAAAGAATATATATCTATATACCTATACCCATACACACACACATATATATACACATACATATATATGAATACACATATTTATTTATAAAAAATACATGTCATTGACAGAAGTCCTTTTATTTCCCAGGGAAATTGCATTTTAAAAGATTATTAGGTAATAAGAAGCCAGACTCATGGGTCTGGCTCTAGTTTTAGACATTTCAGGCATTAGTTAAAGGCTTAAAGAGGAACTATTTTATTTGCAGAGAAATTGCAAAGGAAGAGGAAGAAAGATGAGTCTGTTTGGATGAATCCATTCTCTAGGAAGACAAAACGCAGGCCAATACAAAGCTGTTGTGTTGAGTAGATCCCCACTGCCAATTGATGTACATTGTTGTGGCCTTCCTAAGACCCTTCAAACAGTACCACAGAGGCTGCTGTCTCTTTCATCTGAAAGGCCAGCCTTGTGTGCAGCCGGCTGGCCACGAAAAACTAAACATCCTTGACAGACAGTAAATTCCATTAAGGCAGGAACTATACCCATCCTTGAGCATAAATTCCAAATGTTTAGTTCAGAGCTCTGTGCCTCATGGTCACTTAATAAATATTTGCTGACTTGTTGACATACTACTAGGAAAAGATGTGTCCATGAAAATAAGCATGCACAGCATTTATCTTTGTAACCTTGGGCCCATTCATGAGCTTTTTGGATTACTGTTTCCTCATCTGTAAATAATATGGTGCTTAACATTTATTAGGTGCCAGGCATTGAGCTAAGCATTTTATAGTCATGTTCTCATTGAATCCTTAAAACATACCTATAGAGTATACGCTATTATTATTTTACAAATAAGAAGATTCCAGCATAAAGAAACTCGAGGTCATTGAGTGGTTAATTAGCAGAGTGATGAGATGAAGGCAGGAGTCTAGCTCATGAGTTCATGATGTACCCGATACCCAGCAACAGGGATAACAAGGCCCCCTGTAACTAATTTATTTATGTACCCAGTCAACATATTTCTGGGAAGTGCCTTCTTGGCTCCAGGGTTCCCTAGAGGTGTGGAGTGAATTCAGCGGGAGAAGGAGAGAAAAGGCTCTTGGGTTAGGAATGCTCTTGGCTGCAAGTGACAGAACATCTAACTGACTATGCCTGGTGGGCAGTAGGCTTTCCAGAGATGGTGGTCCTGCTGCTGCATCTTTGGGCATTAACCACCCTGAGAATCTTTGGCTGTCAGAACTGCACTTTCTTAGGCCTTTTCGGGGTGGCAGCAAGAGTGGTGAAAAGCAAGCAGTATGAGTCTCCCAGCCTTGGCGTGTGCTTTGAATCCTTGCTGAATCCACCCAGGCTGACCAGGTAAGGTCTTTTCTTCCCTCCCACCCTCATGAGAAATGCCTCCCTGTGGGTGGAAAACACAGACACCCTCTGAAATCAGAGGAGCCCTGGCTCTTCTAATAATAACTTTTCATTTCCTGGAATGCCTGCAGCCCATTTCTGTGAAACCAGGCCAGGAGTAACTAACTAGAAGAGCAATGATTTGAGATTTTTTAAATTACTATTGGTGAAACCCCCTGATGGTTCCCTTCATTATTTAAAATTAATTTTTTTCAGGTTACCATGCAAAGCGGGGACTGTGGTGATTGAATATTTGGCTGCTATTACTTGTGAGGACCTATGTTTTTCACTATTGCCTCTATTGTGTTCTATTGGGCTATATTCTGAAAGGAGGTTAAAATATCTCTGCTAGCCACCCCTTATGCCCCATTTTCATGACCAGTGATAATGTTCTCCTTGAAGCGTCTATCACCCCATGGGCATCACAATAGCCTCCCACCTTGTCTCTCCTCCTTTAATCTACTCTGCTCCCTACCACCAAATTAGTCTTTCTAAAATGCTGCTTTCCTTATGTCATTGCTTTGCTCATAAAACTTTGTGGCTCCTCTCTTCTTGATGAATAAACTCTAGACTGTTCAGCCAGGCATTCTGATCCTCCACTCTCAGTCCCTTCTTTCCCTCTTATTCCCCAGTGAGAGCTCATTCCTCCCACTAAGCAGATCCTCTGCCCTGAATACACCACATGTAGTTCTATTTTTGCTCCTCTGCACATCTCTTCACTTGGAGTTCTATTCTCTTCCTCTCCCGCTCTCTTATTTAACCTATGGTTGAAAATCCTCTTCAACAGTGTAGAACTGTAGACTCCTCCGGCCAGTCTTGCCTTCTTCAGCAATCTCTCTTCCTTACTCCCAGATATTCTATAGTCCTTCTTTTCCTGGGACATTTTCATGGCTAGTGATGATTTAACACATGCTGGATGAACTTATTACTTGTATCTCCTGGACTACACTATATCATTTTCCCTGTTTGTTGTCCCCAGAATAATTGTTGATGCTTGTCATAGTATTGTGAGCAAGTACAGGGATAGTTTTTGAGTTAGACACACGATGGCAGACATTATTAGTTGTCTATTCAGTCCCCTTCCTCACTGATGGAGTCTGACTTTATTCAGTGTAGCAGCATGCCCCACCTGGGTGGTTTAATCTTAAGTAAAAGCTAATTGCAATACTCATAAGTATTTCCTAGCTTCTTTTGCAGCTAGGAGTGGCCATACAACGTTGTAATGGTAAGTATGCCAAAGGTCTCTGGGAAGGGCTTTATTTCCTGATAAAGGGCACAGTGTTTGAGGAGAAAGTTCATTCATGCTGAATATTTCACTCTACCTGCTTTGACTGATTTGGATGTTTGGGGCCTATGCTAATCATTTTGCAACCATGAGGCAATGAGCCTGAGAATGCAAATTCAACACACTGCTCATGGTAGACAGAAGAACAGGAAAAACCTGGGTGCTCAGTGTCTTTGTTGAACCACTATGTCAACATGCAACCACCTCTCAACTTCCTGCATGTGAGATAACTGACTGTCTTTAATACTTAAGCCATTGTTAGATAGATATTCTGTTACTTGCAGCTGAAAGCATTCCCAACTTGTACAACCAACTTAATATTTCTAGAGCCTTGAACAATGCATGAACATTATAAATCTAATAAAATGTTTTGAACCTATACAGGAGAAGATACTGTGATATTTTATAAAAAGTAATCTTCAAGAAATTAACATCATATGCATATACATCTAGGTATACTCTATTGACAATGTAAATAAGTCTTTTCAATGACAATCTTAAAAATACTAAATCGTAGCCATAAGAACCTATTAGGTAATAGGTTAGTTGAGCAATGGGAAACAAAGAGTGTAGTAGAACGAATGCATTAAAAAAAAAAATTTGAGCTCACTTTTTTAAACACCAAATTTTTAGCTCTAAAAAAACTCACTAATATTTACACGTTAATTTATTTGTTTGTTAGGGAAACCAGCATTCCCTTGGTCTCATGTTTGTTTAGAGGGCTTCTGCCAAAATAACACTTCTGGCCTTCCTTTATGCCCTTAATCATTTATTTTCATGGAAAGAGTGAGTTACCTGATAGATATGTTTGGGGAAAAAAACTCTGGGCATACTCCCTCCGGCTTCTCTCTTGCCTTCTCTGTTTCTGGTGGGACAATTTGATCTCTGGAACATCTCTGCCAATCCACACAGTAAAAAGTTTCTTGAGTCTCGATCTGCTCCTCCATAGGTGAGGCCAGCAGTTTGAACAAGTTCAAATCCAAGGGGATGTATTAGGAAACCCAGTTGTGGCCATTAGTCAAGCCTTACCCTCTGATTTAGCTTTATTAGTAATTAAGTTGATATTTTGATCTCCATCAATCTCTCTCCTGTGTCTACTTCTCAACTGGTTCCAAACATAGGAAGGGAAAAGAAATTTATTATTAATTGGTGACCTGGAATGCCAACTTAGAGCCACAAGTATTGTATTCTTCTAGGATGTTTCTTACTTATCAGAGAAGCCTATCTTCTCATTTTGGAATAATAATATTACTTTATCTGATTAGTCATTTATGTATTCATTTATTCAATGATTATTCATTGAGTATCTATATACTATAAACATGCTGAATATATAGTGGTCAGCACAAATAGACAAATATGAGAATACTACTATACTATCATATATACTATTATATATACATACACAGGTATACACATATGTACATATATACATGTATATACACACAATTAGACTATACTGAGTACCACTAAAGAGTGACACAAAGGACATATTTCATGAAAACAGATAATAAAGAGATTTTATTTAATTAGGAAAATCAATAAAGGCTTCTCTGACGAAGTAATAATCAATTAAGCAGGGATCTGAGGAATGACGTGTTATTAACTAGTTGAAAGGGGCAGGAAAGACTGTTCTAGTCCCATGTAAAAGCCCTGTGATGGGAAGGAGCATGGCAAGAACAGTGGAATTAAAGGAGTCCACAGTGGATTGAGAAGGAGATAAAGCGATACTGGAGATGAGGTTGGGGGGATAGGTAGGGGTCAAATCATGCAGAACCTGAAAGCCACATTAAGTAAGAAGTTTGTTTTTTCCTTAAGAGCAAGGGGGAAAATGTCAGCTTGGCAGGAGGTCAGGCAGATGAGGTGGTTTGGACTAGGGTGGTAATGATAAAGTTAGAGAAGGAGCCACCTTGGAGAAATATTTAGAAGATAAATTTCTTCTAAATATTTAGAACAACTCAGTCATAGGTGGGATGGGAAGCATAGGAAGTGTCAAGAGTGACATCTAGGTTTCTAGCTTGTACGTCTAGATGGATGCGGGCCATTTACTGAGAGAAGAAATCCTTGGAGAATACCATATTTGGGGGGAAAGATGATGAGTTTGGTTTTGGACCTGTTGAGTCTGATATCAGGCTTTTCAGACAGAGAAGAAAAGATCCAGTAGGTAGTTCAGTTTATGGGTCTTGAGAGGAAAAAGGTGATCTGGGCTAGATAAGTTATGTATACATGGTCAGGGAATAAGTTATGTATACATGGCAATGAAAGCTGTACATCTGGATGAGCTTATCTGGAGAAAGTTTATAGAAAATAGAGTCAAAGACCAAGACCTACAAAATTCCAACATTTAATGATGAGATAGACAGGAATATGCCTGAAAAGGAGAATAACAACTAGAAATGACAGAGATAAGAAGAAAATCAGGAGAATACCACATAAGCCACGGGGAAATGCTTAAGGAAGGCGATGTGCTTAACTGTGGAACATCGCCAAGACAGGGAAGAAGTGAGCTGAAAAATGTTCATGGAATTCAGTCACTGAGACCTTAACAAGAGACATTTTCCTAGAGACATGGGACAGACCTCTGTCTGGAGACAGCTGAGTACTGAGTGGTACTCGAAGGAACAGTAAGCTTAAGAAAATTCTTCTAGAAACTTTTCTGTGAAGGGAAGGAAGAGAGAGGCAGGGCTGAAGTTGGCAAGTATTTTTAAATGTGACTTAAGATGATTTAACAAGTTCAGCGGGAAAGGTTTGCTTGAGAAAGAGAGTCTGCATATATGAAAGTGAAAGTCATTGATAGTGTAAGGTTTCTGTGAAGATGGGAGGGGATGAAGGGTAATGTGCAGAACAAAGAATTGACTAGGTAAGAGGATGAACAGCTCCTCTATCATAAAAAGAGAGAAGCAAAGCTTACTTGTAGGTTTGTGGATCAGAAGCCAGTGCATTCTTATTGGATGGCCTCTGTTCTCTGTGAAGTGGGTGAGGTCATATGCTGAAGGTGAAGGGTGAGCAGGAAGTGGGGTGAGAGAGCATAGAGATGACTTGTACACTTATAGAAAGTAAGAGATTGACTTGACCAAATCATGTGTATGGATTGTTGGACAGGACTGATGGCCCATTTGAGTTGGGTGATCTTGAACTTAGGGTGAAACAGTAATAATTCCTCGAACAATTAAGCATAGCTTTTTTTGTTTGCTTGTTTTATTTTGTTTTGTTTTGTTTTGTTTGAGATGGAGTCTCTTTCTGTCACCAGGCTGGAGTGCAGTGGTGCGATCTGGGCTCACGCTAACTGTAACCTCCACCTCCTGGGTTCAAGCAATTATCTAGCCTCAGCCTCCCGAGTAGCTGGGACTACAGGCGCCTGCCACCATGCCCAACTAATTTTTGTATTTTTTGTAGAGACAGGATTTCACCACATTGGCCAGGTTAGTCTCAAGTGATCCTGACCTCAAGTGATCCTCCCACCTCAGCCTCCCAAAATGCTGGGATTACAGGTGTGAGCCACTGCGCCCAGTCAAGCATAGTTATTTTTAAAATGTGTGTCTAAAAACTCTATTGCCTACAGGTTTGTTTGTTTTGTCTTTAAGATAAAATCTTGGTTGTTGGTCAAGTCTTGTCTCCTCACATGCCTAGTATTTTTGGTTGTGTGTCCAGTTGTTCTTTATTTTAACAATGAACATTTATTATCTCACAGTTTCCGTTAGGAGCAGTGTTGAGGTGCAGTTTAGCTGGATGGTTCGTTAGGCTCTCCCTTGGGCTTGGACTTGGGTATCAGCCCAAGCATCACCACCTCAAGGCTTGACCAAAGCTGCAGGAGTTAGTTCACTCCCCTGGCCATTGGTAGAAGGCCAAGGCCTCAGTTTCTCAGTACATGGACTCCCCATAGGGCTTGCAATTTCTCTGACATGGCAGCTGACTTCCCCAGCATGCGGGATGTAACAGAGCAAGAAAGAAGTGAGTGCTCAGTTAGTTTTGATTGAATGTTTGCCATCGCTACTGGCAGGTGCTGGGTTGAGGGCGCTAGCAAGTCCCAGGCCGTCTTTACCCAATCAGGAATTGAGAGATAAGAAACTTTAGTCCCTGTGAGGGATCCTATATTTCCAGTTCACTTTTCCTTCTTGGATGTGGTCTTGGGGTCCCAACTAATATCCTGGGGTGTTTTCCAGGATGCCACCTTCTCGACAGGGCTTGAACCCCTATTTCAGACTCCCCAGAGCCTCAAGACCATCAAAATTCCTGCCCAGCTTCTCAGGGTCTCAGCTGTGCCTTCAGAATTTCAGGTGCCTGTAGCTTACTGATTTCAAACCTTAGGGTCATCACAGTCCACTCAAGGGTTTGTTAAAGCATAGCTTGCTGGGTCTTGCCCAGATGTTCTGATTCAGTAGATCTGGGGTGGAACCTGAGGCTCTGCATTTCTAACAAGTTCCCAGGTGCTGCTGCCTGCTCTATGTCCACTCTCTGGGAACTACTGTCCCCGGGAAAAGGCAGCCTTAATTGGACTTCCTTCCTCTCTAGGATCTTGGCAGTGTGATTTCTCACTGCCTTGGTGACTTTCCAATGCCCTCAACCCAGTGTTTCTTTTCATATATTATCGTGTGGTCAGAGAGGGTTGATTTGAACCACCTACTTTGCTGTTGCCAGAAGAAAAACTTCCAAACTAATAATGATAGCTAATACTTAGTGAGAAGGTATTCCACATCAGACTCTCAGGCTGGCACCGCTATTGAGTTGCACAACTCCCAGGGGCATTATTCACACTGTTTGTTTGTTTGTTTGTTTATTTATTTTTGAGGCAGGGTCTCACTCCAACACCCAGGCTGGAGCACAGTGGTGCAATCATGGCTCACTACAGCCTTGAACTCCTGGGCTCAAGTGATCCTCCTACCTCTAGTCTCCTGAGTAGCTGGTACTACAGGCGCAGACCACCACACTGGCTAATTTTTTTATTTTTCATTTTTATTTTTTGTAGAGATGGGGTTTCGTAATGTTGCTTGAACTCCTGGGCTTAAGTAATCTGCCTGCTTTGGCTTCCCAAAGTACTGGGATTACAGGCGTGAGCCACCCTGCCCGGTCAACTTTGTGCGTGATATGAATGTCTGTGCAGCTGCCTGGCGTTGTGTGGAGCAGTAGCCCTGTGTAGCTGGGCACTGTGTAGTGATCTTTATATGTGTTGTCTCATTCACCCTCAAGAAATTCCTATGGATATGATTGTCCTTATTTATAGATGAGGAAATAGAAACGACACATAATTTTCCCAAGGTCACAGGGTTTGTACATGACAGCACTTAGAGGTAAACGAGGTTTGTCTCGTTACTAGGACTCTCTTTTTGAATTGTGGAAACAAAGTTTGTCTTAAGCCTTTGACCTTCCCACATTCCCTATCTGTGAAATGGGCACAATAGTATTTATTCTCAACCTCATAGTCTGGGTAGAATGAATTAACAAAGCAGTGGACTTAAACTCTTGAGAGTTTTTTGGGATAAGAGAATTAACTTTCATTATCACAGTTCTGTTCAGGAAAGTAGTTTTGTTACGAAGGTATAAACACCCCCAGTTGTTAAGCAAGCAAATGAAGACAATCAATGGAGCAGAGCTAAGGCCAAGGCAGGTGTTTCAAATAGCACTGCAGAGTGACAGTAAGCGGCATCCACCTTTCCAATGGTACCACGCTTTAAAAGCAACAGCTTTAAAAGCAACAGCTTCATCCATTGAGTCGTGTAAGACCAAGTTTCTCCTCTGCTAGTTTTTCTCTTTCCCTTAAGGAAATCAGGTGTTCATGTCTTCTTTCATTTTCTCTCTCCCCTCAGTGACTAACTACAAAAGCGTTAATTTAAAAAGTAAGGATTTTGAGGGCTTCCAGACCCTTTAGGCATTAATATTGCAACCTAAAACCCTTTACCTAGAGGTCACAGGTTCAAGTCCAGGCTGGGTCAGTAGTGACTGAAAGTCTAATGACTGGTCATCTGTTGTCTGTTTTATGGTTTATGTGGAATGAATTGACGGTCTCAGTTTACTGGCCAGTCTACATCAGAACAGGCATTGCCAGACATTGGTTGGCATTTTCAGCACAGAGGCCAAGAACTCAACTAGAAGCTTTATCCCTCAGATTGCCTTCTCTAGACTATAGGCATGGGGTGAGGGAGGAAGGTCACAGTCCATTGGGAAAGAAGAGAACCATTGTCTTTCTACCTTCTTGACAAAAAAGAAGATACCTCTTTTCAGACCCATGAAAGAAGTTGACTTCCTGATTTGTCGTCCACTTTTGCAATTATACTCAGCGGAAGAGAGAAGACGATTTCCAGCTGTAAATGATGGAGGCAGTGTCATGCAGAGGAAACCACTGTTGCTTTCTGGATTAAAGAGAGCCAGACTGGAGAACAGACAGGAAGGGGAGCAGGACAGAGGAGAATGGGCGTGAACATATGTAAAGGTAGAGACCTCTGTTTCTTCTTCGCACACATAAACAATCATGTGAGCCTGGAAGACCCAGAGAAGCGAGAGGTAGAATGGCCTGTGCTTTCTCTTTTGCCTATTTCCCTCCCAGCTGGTTCCATGCTCCCTGCAGAAAGGCAGGATCTCAGACCCATTTCTCTTGTTATCTCTCATGGGGTCAGTGTCAAGGACAGAGGTGAACACTGACATGCCCCAACTGCTACCCACCACTGAGGTGTGTCTAGGCTTCTCCGGGTCTAGGCATTTCCTGACTTGTTTTGGCTCAGGAAACAGACAAAATCATTTTATTTTTTCCCTAAAAGGGGGAAGTTGAATTTTAATAAATTTTTTTCAGTTGCTCCATCGTCGTTATTACTAAAGTCCTTGCCTGAATCTAAGGGCCTTCCCTGACTTTTGTCTGAGGCTTGAATCTTTATGACACTGTCAATAGAATGGAATATGGTGAGATGCAAATTGCAGTGGATCAATATGTGAATGAAGCTGGGAAAGCTGAAGCAAAGAGCATGGACTATTCTTTCCCGAAATCTGGTGGTAGTAAAAGAGACAGATAGAGCCTGGGCAGGGAGTTTGCAGCGAACTTTGTTAGAATGAAGAAGGAATTTTGCATGCATTTGTAGTCTGAGAGATGGTGAAGAGAGGGAGAATGAAAACGCACAGGGAGAAAGGGCGTGATGATTTTTAGACAAATGTCGGAGGAGGAACGAAGGAAAGGTGGAACTGCATAGAAGAAGGATATGGTCCTGAAGAAGAGAAGATGAGGAGGGAAGAAAGGGTTCTGTTATGGATGCATTTCAGACATGGAGAGGCAAGTCACTGGGCTCTTCATCAATAATGAGCTCTATTTTGTTTGCGAGGTGAAAGGCAAGGCTCTTCATCGAGAGGTGGCTGGGAGCCCAAGGAATGCACTGAAGATCTGTGGGGAAAGGGAAAGGAAGCCACAAGGGAATCGAAGTGAAGGGCTGCTGGCAGGGCTGGGCTCAGATGGATTTACATCCTCTATCTGTATATTAGTGTTATCTTTAAAAATCGTCTGCCATAGCCTGGCTTTCAGTCATGCAGAAGATCGCTGCTTTATATTACATAAGGAGGCTTGGCATGAAGAGAGAAAACAGAGTCACCCAATCTATACATGGAATGGAGAAAAAACCACAACAACAAATGGGGCTGTCAAAAAAGTTTTCAAAGAACTTTACCAAAAAAACCTTTTCTCTTATTTAAGTCAAAACAGCATGGAAAATAATATTCTGGTGTTGAAGCTCTATTCTCTCTGTTGGGGGTGATGCTTGAAGAAAAAGAAAAGTGTATTCTGCGGTTAGTGATATTTTAATTGGTCACAATATGAAGCAAAAGTTCAAAACTAAATACTAGAAACATCTCGCCTCCGGAACATTCAATTAAAATCCGTGGGGGGAAAAAGCCTCAACATGACAGCCAGAGAATAACAACAATAACAAAAGTTATTGTAAACCGAGACTTCAAGCAGCCAGATGACACTGAGTTGAGTCAAGTACGTGTGTGTGTGTTTGGAGGTTTATCTCGGCCACTCCTAGGTGAAGGTTCGGCCCCAGACTCAGCTTACCCGCTTGCAAGGGCGTTTTGCTCTGAGCAATATTGTGATGTGGGCACGATTCACCTGAGGCCTCTGCAGTCCCGCCTTTCCACACTGCACTTCCTGCTTCCAATCCTTGTGAATAGCCAGTGTCTTCTCTGAAGACCTGACTCATAAAGGGTTTGAAATGCCTCCACACTGAGGTGAAAATGACTGAGGACAGAAAAGACCTCAGGAGTATTAACGTTTTAATAGGGCAGGTCTTAGGCAAAATAAATGTTACTGACCTCTGCAATCGCATCACATGGATAGGAACCTACTCTTCTTATTCACAAAAGCCATCTTGAGAGCATCCCATGTTCCTGCCAGCAAGAAGCCTAAGTGGGATAGCTCATGAAATTATCTGGGTCCTGGAAGGAGACTTAGAAATTTTCACTTGTGTGGTGGCACACGCCTGTAATCCTAGGTATTCGGGAGGCTGAAGCAGGAGAATCACTTGAACCTGGGAGGCAGAGGCTGCTGTGAGCGGAGATCGTGACACTGCACATCAGCCTGGGCAACAGAGCGAGACTGTCTCAGAAAAAATAAAAGAAAGAAAGAAAGCAACGAAAAAGAAATTTTAATTTGCTCTATTGATTAAGATAATGTCAAAATCATCATAAAAAAATAAGTGTTACTATAGACAAAATGGTCTTTGAGCTCTTTAGCATTCCATTTGGAAATTTAACATGTCATTTGATAACTTTGTTTTTTGTGGGTTCTTTTTACGTCAAAGGAGAAAATTCATGTCTTACAGGCAGGGCACATGTATGTGTACATGCATGAGCATTTGCACATCTGTGCCTGTAGGTTTGGCAAAATCTTTCTGCAGCAAACATGCCACCAGAAGTCCTTGTACAGAGTCAGTCCCTGTCACTTATTAGCCCTCCCAGCCACCCAGGGCAGTAGACATTATTATCCCACATGACAGAAAAGGGAGCCCAGGCATAGAGTGCTGAATGACGGCCATGCTTACACAGTATGCAGGTGGTGATGCGGGGATTTAAACCTACGAGTGTAACACGGGTACAGTGTCTGGGCTCCCACCACTCAGCAAACTGGCTTTGAGAACTTGAGATGAGTTCTCAAACTTGGACTCGAACACAGACTTCACGGAGACAGTCATTTTCTTTTAACTAGGCATTGAGGGATGAGTTTTTAAATTTGGGATGGGGTGGGTGAGGTTTGGTTAGTTTTCCACATGCATAAACAGCCATAGTAGATTTGGGGAAATGCAGTAACTTGCAGGGTGGGTGGTTTAGGATGGACCTGGGGGTGGTGTAACCATACACCTGGTTAGCGCATGACAATTGGTTTTCATTTGTGGGTCTAGCGTAATAATAGCACTCCCTTTTTCCCTTTGAAGAGCCTGGGTCTGGCTGGTGTTACACGGTCCCTTCAACTACGGAGGACTGCTTTGCAGGCCCCTGAGTGGCATGCTATGGAGTCTGGATTTGATTCTCTGAGTGCGGGGGGTAAAACATGTTTGATGACCCAAATTGCTTGGAAAAAGAAAGGAGTGCAGGAAGGAGGCCTGTCCTTATAGGATCAAAGGACTTACTTTGTAGGATTGCTGTGAAAATGAAATGAAATGTGTTTAGAACATATAGTAAAATGCTCAAGAACTATTAGGTCCCTCTCTCTTTCCTTTTTTTTTTTCTCCTTATTCCTCTTTCTCATTTGGCTTCTCCTTCCCCTCTTCTCCTCTTCTTTTTTTTTTTTTTTTTTTTTTTTTTTTTTTTTCTGCTTCTCCTCTTTATTATTACTGGGAACCATAACCACACCTTCTACAGCTCTTATTCCCTGATGTCTCTGTCTCTGTAAGCAAAACCTAGGGAGCTTGCAGTGGGGCAGGCACAAGGGAGGGATAGTAGATTCGCCCTCAGAAACAGAATCCACGGAGCACCCAGGGTAGCCTGGAGGTGAGGAGGCAGCGCATGTCCCTAGACCCCGTTTCTAGCATTTTGGAAGCTCAGTAGACCCAGCTGAAGGCTGTTACTTTGTATGCTTATTCGACCTCAACCTGGCAGTAGGAAGGGAAAAATACCCAACAACAGAAAGTCCACATTTTAATTCTTCCAGCTGGGATTCTGGTTAGGGCCATGTTACCAATATAAACAGCACAAAGCCTGGCGTGTAACATTAATATCTAATAGACTGAGCATCACACATCAGCATCACACATCAAACACAGTGTGTTTTTGAAGCTGATATCAAATAATGTATCTGCTCTTCATTATGTTCCCTTTGTTCTAGGGCAGTAGAAGAGAAACGAGTGAAGCGTCCCTGGTCACATTACTTTGGGAGTTGGTAACAGCAGGCCAAACAGTGAGTCAGAGAAGGACTGGGGAAATTATCATTTATAAAGCACCATCAGTGTACCAAGGATGTGGTGCACACTAAGTTAATCCTTCCAACAATCTTATGGGTAGGGATTATAATGCCCATTTTACAGATGAGGAAACTGTGCCCAGAGATTAAACAGTTAATGGTTGAACCAAGAGTGAGTGCTGGAGCTGGGATTTAACTACAAATGCTTCATAAGAACAGCCACATTTTTGCAAGTACCAACACCCAAATGTCACCACAAAAAGCATCCACAGATAATTTCATAGTGATGGATGAGCCTGGTGTTGGAACTGTTTATGGCTTATCGTAAGCGAGTAGGAGGGACATAGTCACCATGGACTCAAAATGCAGAGAGAGGAGTAGTGAAACCTAAAATGAGTGGCTAGGGTTGAAAACCTGGAGGGAGTAAGATACTAAGCAAAGCATATAAGCAAACGATGTAGTATGATAGCCACTGGTAAGTGCTACTGTCAGAGGAGTTGGAACAGAGCAACTCCATCTTGAATAGGGTCTGTGTAAAATGAGGCTGAGACCCGCTGGTCTGCATTCCCAGGAGGTTGGCATCTTAGTCACAGGATGTTTACAGTTAAGGGAACAGGTTAATACTGTTTACTGAACAGATCCAGGATGTAACAGACCCAAGAAATGTCCAGATGCTTGAATATCATAAGAACAAAATAGTTCTTAGTTTAAGTTTCACTTTAAAGATAATAATATAGGTTATTGCAAAAGACAGTAGTTGCACAAAGCTTAACAGTCCTTTGTCACGAGCCCTTGTAGTAAAGCACATCTTCCCCATGATTTTTTGCCTTGCTAGCTTATATATAAACAGGCATTGCACCTAAGGTGGGCATGCTCCTCGTCTTGCTTTTGGGAATGCCCTGCTGTGCCTATGGAGTAGCCATTCTTTTGGTTCTTTACTTCTCTAATAAACTTGCTTTTACTTTACTCTGTGGCCTCGCCCTGAATTCTTTCTTGTGTGAGATCTAAGAACCTTCTTTTGGGGTCTGGATCAGGACCCCTTTCCAGTAACACTATAGGGGATAAAAAGAGGAGAAAGGATGGAGAGTTTTGGAGAAAACTTGGTTTTATTTGAAATTAATTAATAGTGTTAATATTAAGTGAATTTCTCTGTTCTTCCAAACTGTAAGCTCCATGAGGTCGTGGTTGTATCTATTTTGTTCACCAGGTACTTTCAGTGTCTCTAGCAGGATTTGGCATGTAGTAGGTTTTCACTTTGTATTTATTAAATGAACAAATGAATGTGCACAGGAATTCCAGTGTATAGATGACTTCAGAAGTGGATGCCCCTCCTCTCGTCATTCTGCCATGTTTGGAACTCAGCCTCCTTTTGACTTTGGCTCAGCTTCTCCTCTTCTCACTTGTTTAGTTCTCTAGTTAGTTTACTCCCCCACTCTGTGCCCTGACTGTTTTAATCCTTCTCTGCCAGTCGATCTTCCCTTCACTCTCCTCTTAGCAAACACACACACCCTACTAGCACCAAATAAATACAATTGCCCTTTCACTTCTCAGAGAAACCACATGGGATTGGAAAAGAATTCCTCCATGTTTCTGACAGTACGTCTACAAAACTACGTTCTCCGTTGCCATCTCAACTCCTTGCCTCCTGCTATGTCAAAAGAATCCTTTCTTGAGTTCATGTCCTTTGCAGGGACATGGATAAAGATGGAAACCATCATTCTCAGCAAACTAACACAAGAACAGAAAACCAAACACTGCATGTTCTCACTCATAAGTGGGAATTGAACAATAAGAACACATGGACACAGGGAGGGGAACATCACACACTGGGGCCTGTCAGGGGTTGTGGGGGTAGGGGAGGGATAACATTAGGAGAAATACCTAATGTAGATGACGGGTTGATGGGTGCAGCAAACCACCATGGCACGTGTATACTTATGTAACAAACCTGCACATTCTGCACATGTATCCCAGAACTTAAAGTATAATAAATTTTTTTAAAAAGATACATTAAAAAAAAAAAAAGAGTCCTTTCTGTCTGGATCAGTTCCCCACTGTGCTATGTATTAGTCCATTTGCATTGCTATAAAGAAACACCAGAGACTGGGTAATTTATAAAGAAAAGAGGTTTAAGTGGCTCACAGTTCTTCAGGGTGTACAAGAAGTGTGATGCTTCTGGTGAGGGCCTCAGGAAGCTTATAATCATGGTTGAAGTCAAAGGGGGATCAGGCATCACATGGCAAGAGCTGGAGAAAGGGAGCAAGGGGGAGAGATTCCAAACTTTTTTTTTTTGAGACAGAGTCTTGCTCTATCACTCAGGCTGGAGTGCAGCGGCATGGTCTTGGCTCACTGCAACCTCCGCTTCTTGGGTTCAAGTGATTCTCCTGCCTCAGCCTCCTGAGTAGCTGTGACTATAGGCACACGCCAACATGCCCGGCTAATTTTTTGTATTTTTAGTAGAGATGAGGTTTCATCATGTTAGCCAGGATGGTCTTGATCTCCTGACCTCATGATCCACCTGCTTCAGCCTCCCGAAGTGCTGGGATTAGATGTGTGAGCCACCACACCTGGCTCAGACTTTTAAACAACCAGATTTCACATGAACTAGCTGAGCAAGATCTCATTTATCACCAAAGGGATGGAGCTAAACCATTTGTGAGGGATCTTCCCCCATGATCCAACCACCTTCTAATAGGCCCCACCTCCAACATTAGGGATCACATTTCAACATGAGATTTGGAAGGGAAAAACATCTAAACCACATCATCCATCTCCTCTTACCTCTGAGAAACCTTAGATTAGCACTTCTCGTGTTTTTTAACCTCCTTTCTTTCCAGGACTTTTCCTAAACACAAGTTCAGACTTCTCTCATCTTTAAAAATCTGCCCCTTTCATCTCTCTGTCTCCTTCTTTCCCAGAAGACATCTATATGTGTAAACTGTCTCCATTCCTTCTCCGACATCTTCCAGTCAATATTTGAATACCCAACCCAGTTTGACTTTGCAAAGTCAAAGTCACCAGTCACTTGGATTCTACTAAATCCAATGGGTGCCACTGGGTAGCATCCAATGTATTTGACCATTCCTTCCTTCTGGAAAAACATTCCTTCCTTAAGGTTGGTCTCCTGACCCTTCCAACTTCTCTGGCTACTTCTCAGTTTCTTTGGCCAGTTCTTCCTCCCCTTTGGGAATTTTAAAAATCGTTCAATATTCTCTACCCGGTTCCAAGATGACCAAATAGGAACAGCTCCAGTCTATAGCTTCCAGAGTGAGCAACGTAGAAGATGGGTGATTTCTGCATTTGCAACTGAGGTACCAGGTTCATCTCACTGGACAGTGGATGCAGCCCACGGAGTGTGAGCCAAAGCAGGGCAGGGCATTGCCTCACCTGGGAAGGGCAAGGGGTTGGGGAATTCCCTTTCTTAGCCAAGGGAAGCCGTGACAGACAGTACCTGGAAAATCAGGACACTCCCACCCTATTACTGCACTTTTCCAATGGTCTTAGCAAACAGCACACCAGGAGATTATATCCCATGCCTGGATCGGAGGGTCCCACGCCCACAAAGCCGCACTCACTGCTAGCACAGCAGTCTGAGATTGAACTGCAAGGCAGCAGGGAGGCTGGGGGAGGGACATCTGCCATTGTTGAGGCTTGAATAGGTAAACAAAGCAGCCAGGATGCTCAAACTGGATGGAGCCCACCGCAGCTCAAGGAGGCCTGGCTGCCTCTGTAGACTCCACCTCTGGGGGCTGGGCATAGCTGAACAAAAGGCAGGAGAAACTTCTGCAGACTTAAACCTCCCTGTCTGACAGCTTTGAAGAGAGTAGTGGTTCTCCCAGCATGGAGTTTGAGATCTGAGAACAGGCAGACTGCCTCCTCAAGTGGGTCCCTGACCCCTGGGTAGCCTAACTGGGAGACACCTCCCAGTAGGGGCCGACTGACCCCTCTGAGACGAAGCTTCCAGAGGAAGGATCAGGGAGCGACATTTGCTGATCTGCAATATTTGCTGATCTGCAGCCTCTGCTGCTGATACCCAGGCAAACAGGGTCTGGAGTGGACCTCCAGCAAACTCCAGTAGACCTGCAGCTGAGGGTCCTGACTGTTAGAAGGAAAACTGACAAACAGAAAGGACATCCACACCAAAAACCCATCTGTATGTCACTATCATCAAAGACCAAAGTAGATAAAACCACAAAGATGGGGAGAAACCAGAGCAGAAAAGCTGAAAATTCTAAAAACCAGAGCACCTCTTCTCCTCCAAAGGAATGCAGCTCCTTGTCAGCAACAGAAAAAAGCTGGACAGAGAATGACTTTGACCAGTTGACAGAAGTAGGCTTCAGAGGATCGGTAATAAAAAACATCTCCAAACTAAATGAGGATGTTCGAACCCATTGCAAAGAAGCTAAAAACCTTGAAAAAAGATTAAATGAATGGCTAACTAAATAAACAGCACAGAGAAGACCTTAAATGACCTGATGGAGCTGAAAACCACGGCATGAGAACTATGTGATGAATGTACAAGCTTCATTAACCGATTTGATCAAGTGGAGGAAACGGTATCAGTGAATGAAATGAAACATGAAGTTTAGAGAAAAAAGAGTAAAAAGAAGTGAACAAAGCCTCCAAGAAATATGGGACTATGTGAAAAGACCAAATCTACATCTCACTGGTGTACCTGAAAGTGATGGGAGAATGGAGCCAAGTTGGAAAACACTCTTCAGGATATCATCCAGGAGAACTTCCCCTACCTAGCAAGGCAGGCCAACATTCAAATTCAGGAAATACAGAGAACACCACAAAGATACTCCTCGGGAAGAGCAACTCCAAGATACATAATTGTCAGATTCACCAAAGTTGAAATGAAGGAAAAAATGTTAAGGGCAGCCAGAGAGAAAGGTGGGTTACCTACAAAGGGAAGCCCATCAGACTAACAGTGAATCTCTCAGCAGAAACTCTCCAAGTCAGAAGAGAGTGGGGCCAATATTCAACATTCTTAAAGAAAAGAATTTTCAACCCAGAATTTCATATCCAGCTAAACTAAGCTTCATAAGTGAAGGGGAAATAAAATCCTTTACAGACAAGCAAATGCTGAGAGATTTTGTCACCACCAGGCCTGCCTTACAAGAGCTCCTGAAGGAAGCATTAAACATGGAAAGGAACAACCAGTAACAGCCACTGCAAAAATATGCCAAATTGTAAAGACTATTGATACTAAGAAGAAACTGCACCAACTAACAAGCAAAATAACCGGCTAACATCATAATGACAGGATCAAATTCACAAATAACAATATTAACCTTAAATGTAAATGGGCTAAATGCTCCAATTAAAAGATACAGACTGGCAAATTGGATAGAGTCAAGACCCATCAGTCTGCTGTATTCAGGAGACCCATCTCACATGCAGAGACACACAGGCTCAAAATAAAGGGATGGAGGAAGATCTACCAAGCAAATGGAAAACAAAACAAAACAAAACAAAAAAAGCAGGGGTTGCAATCCTAGTCTCTGATAAAACAGACTTTAAACCAACAAAGATCAAAAGAGACAAAGAAGGCCATTACATAATGGTAAAGGGATCAATTCAACAGGAAGAGCTAACTATCCTAAATATATACGCACCCAATACAAGAGAACGCAGATTCATAAAGCAAGTCCTTAGAGAACTGAAGGAGATAGAGACACAAATTGACAGACCACTAGCAAGAATAATAGAGAAGAAAACAGAGAAGAATTAAATAGATACAATAAAAAATGATAAAGGGGATATCACCACCGATCCCACAGAAATACAAACTATAGTTTGCATTATTTAGTAACAGTACACAAATAAACTCAAAAATCTAGAAGATATGGATAAATTCCTGGACACATACACCCTTCCAAGACTAAACCAAGAAGAAGCTGTATCCCTGAATAGACCAATAACAGGCTCTGAAATTGAGGCAATAATGAATAGCCTACCAAACAAAAAATATCCAGGACCAGATAGATTCACAGCCGAATTCTAGTAGAGGTACAAAGAGGAGCTGGTACCATTTCTTCTGAAACTATTCCAATCAACAGAAAAAAAGGGAAGCCTCCCTAACTCATTTCATGAGGCCAGCATCATCCTGATACCAAAACCTGGCAGAGACACAACAAAAAAAGAGAATTTTAGATCAATATCCTTGATGAACATTGTTGCAAAAATCCTCAATAAAATACTGGCAAACCGAATCCAGCAGCACACCAAACCATTTATCCACCATGATCAAGTTGGCTTCATCCCTGGGATACAAGGCTGGTTCAACATATGCAAATCAATAAACGTAATCCATCATATAAACCAAAGACAAAAACGACACGATTATCTCAATAGATGCAGAAAAGGCCTTTGACAAAATTCAACAGCCCTTCATGCTAAAAAAAAACTCTCAATAAACTAGGTATTAATGGGATGTATCTCAAAATAATAAGAGCTATTTATGACAAACCCACAGCCAACATCGTACTGAATGGGCAAAAACTGGAAGCATTCCCTTTGAAAACCGGCACAAGACAGGGATGCCCTCTCTCACTACTCCTATTCAACATAGTGTTGGAAGTTCTGGCTAGGGCAATCAGGCAGGAGAAAGAAATAAAGGGTATTCAATTAGGAAAAGAGGCAGTTAAATTGTCCCTGTTTGCAGATGACATGATTGTATATTTAGAAAACCCCATCGTCTAAGCCCAAAATCTCCTTAAGCTGATAAGCAACTTCAGCAAAGTCTCAGGATACAAAATCAATGTGCAAAAATCACAAGCATTCTTATACACCAGTAACAGACAAACAGAGAGCCAAATCATGAATGAACTTCCATTCACAATTGCTTCAAAGAGAATAAAATACCTAGGAATCCAACTTACAAGGGATGTAAAGGACCTCTTCAAGGAGAACTACAAACCACTGCTCAGTGAAATAAAAGAGGACACAAACAAATGGAAGAACATACCATGCTCATGGATAGGAAGAATCAATATCGTGAAAATGGCCATACTGCCCAAGGTTATTTATAGATTCAATGCCATCCCCATCAAGCTACCAATGAGTTTCTTCACAGAATTGGAAAAAACTGCTTTAAAGTTCATATGGAACCAAAAAAGAGCCCGCATTGCCAAGACAATCCTAAGTCAAAAGGACAAAGCTGGAGGCGTCACGCTACCTGACTTCAAACTATACTACAAGGCTACAGTAACCAAAACAGCATGGTACTGGTACCAAAACAGAGATACAGACCAATGAAACAGACTAGGGCCCTTGGAAATAATACCACACATCTACAACCATCTGATCTTTGACAAAGCTGACAAAAACAAGAAATGAGGAAAGGATCCCCTATTTAATAAATGGTGCTGGGAAAACTGGCTAGTCATATGTAGAAAGCTGAAACTGGATCCCTTCCTTACACCTTATACAAAAATTAATTCAAGATGGATTAAAGACTTAAATGTTAGACCTAAAACCATAAATGCCCTAGAAGGAAATGTAGGCAATACCATTCAGGACATAGGAATGGGCAAGGACTTCATGACTAAAACACCAAAAGCAATGGCAACAAAAGCCAAAATTGACAAATGGGATCTAAGTAAACTAAAGAGCTTCTGCACAGCAAAAGAAACTACCATCAGGGTGAAAAGGTTACCTACAGAATGGGAGAAAAATTTTACAATCTACCCATCTGACAAAGGGCTAATATCCAGAATCTACAAAGAACTTAAACAAGTTTACAATAAAAAACCAAACAGCCCCATCAAAAAGCAGGCAAAGGATATGAACAGATACTTCTCAAAGGAAGACATTTATGCAGTCAACAGACACATTAAAAAATGCTCATCATCACAACCATCAGAGAAATGCAAATCAAAACCACAATGAGATACCATCTCACACCAGTTAGAATGGTGATCATTAAAAAGTCAGGAAACAACAGGTGCTGGAGAGGTTGTGGAGAAATAGGAACACTTTTACACTGTTGGTGGGACTCTAAACTAGTTCAACCATTGTGGAAGACAGTGTGGCAATTCCTCAAGGATCTACAGCTAGAAATACCATTTCACGCAGCCATCCCATTACTGGGCATATACCCAAAGGATTATAAATCATGCTGGTATAAAGACACATGCACATATGTGTTTATTGCGGCACTCTTCACAATAGCAAAGACTTGGAACCAACCCAAATGTCCATCAATGATAGACTGGATTAAGAAAATCTGGCATATACACACCATGGAATACTATGCAGCCATAAAAAAGGATGAGTTCATGTCCTTTGTAGGGACATGGATAAAGCTGGAAACCATCATTCTGAGCACACGATCGCAAGGACAGAAAACCAAACACCACATGTTCTCATTCATAGGTGGGAATTGAACAATGAGAACACTTGGACACAGGGTGGGGAACATCACACACTGGGGCCTGTCATGGGTTTGGGGAAGGGGGAGGGATAGCATTAGGAGATATACCTAATGTAAATGACAAGTTAATGGGTGCAGCACAACAACATGGCACATGTATACAAATGTAACAAACCTGCACATTGTGCACATGTACCCTAGAACTTAAAGTACAATAATAAAAAAAAAATCTTCAATCTACCTACTTCTCTCCACCTGAACTGGCACAATTTCAATCCAAAGCATCAGTTTCTTCTGTCTTGACTAGTTCAATATGCTTCTGAACACTCTAGCCAAGACCACTCTTCAGAAACATGCTACACACTGCCAGGATTATTTCTCTAGGTGAACTCCTTTAATGAGTTGCCAGTATGCTTAGATAAAAATGAATAGCAGCAATGGTCATGGCCTGGCAGGCTCTGCATATTCTCTATGGCCTCCCTCTTCAGTTTCACCTCAGACCTCTCTATCAGTTACTTTCTGCTCTGGACTATACTGGCTTTCTCTTAGTCCCTCAAATTACCACATTTCTTTCAGTATCAAGGCCTTTGGGTAAACTTGACTCTTTGAATGTTCCTGCCCCCTCTCTTGCTAAACCCCTATTTATCCTTCAGGAACAAACATCCTTGAGGAAGTTCCCCAGAACCTCTCAGGACTGTATTGAGTCTTTCTGTTCCAGACTCCCATGGCACCTGGTACTTCTCTTTCGTAACAGTTATTACAATGGTCTATTTGTGTAGTTTTGGTTTAATCTCTCTTCTGCTAGTTTGAAAGTCCACAAGGACTAATTTAAGCCTCACTGTTTCACCACTGTGCTCCCAGCATCAAGAACAGTGCCTAGGCCAGGTAGAAAAAATGAATGAGAGAATAAACCAACTTCAATTTTCAAAACCATTATCTCCAAGTAAGTCTGTAAGACTTGTATATGATATTAGTGTACTTCTGAGGTTTAAACTCAGGCCCTTATCTTATCTAATCCCTTCTTCATCTTAGCTCTCCTTCCCAACTGAGTCTGGAACTCTTTATGCAGATATCCACTGTCACCACCCACCTCTACAAGTTCTGTTTTGAGTATGTTTCCCTCCCAAATACTCTCTAGTTCTCATATTCTCCATTTCAGCTATTGGTGTCACTGTTTTCTTTACCTCTTTAATGCAAAAGCCAAAGAAACCTTAAAATAGCTTTCAGAGTTATTTTGATTACAAAATGATATATGTTCGTTGTAGAAAATCAAAAAATATTTTTTAAAACCCAGCAAATAAAATGACTTACTTTCTAGGGAAAATAATAACTATTTTGGTATATACAATTTCTAACTTTGTCTATGCATGCACCCACATTATTTTGAAAATGTGGTAGAGTTTTGCCTTCCTTTTTTAGTCAACATTTCTGTTATGGGGATCTTTAAATAGAGAACTGTATAATGAATAATAATCAACATTTTGTCATTCTTGTTTTACATGATTCCTTTATTTTTGAACATTGTAAAGCAAATCCTAAAGTTCAGATAATTTTACCCTGTAAGATCAATTCAGTATGTATCTCCAACACAGAAAGCTTTTAAAAATTATAACTAAAATGTCATTACTATACCTAACAAAACTGACAATAAATCCTCAATTTCATCTAGTACTGCGTCCATATTTGATTTTCTGACTGTGTCAATAGAATCTTTTACAGTTAATGTTTTGAATTAGAATCTAAGGTCATCTACATATTGCATTATATATATGCAGATTTTAAAATTAGGAACATATTGTGCAAAATGTTTATAATCTCTTTTACTTAAAACATATTATGCACATTTTCCCATGTGTTAAATATTTTTGTTCGGTGATTCTAATTTCTATACAGTAGTCTCTACTTTTTACATCCAACATCTTATTATTGAGCATTTCGCTTGTTTTCAATTATATCTCCCATGAGTAAGGCTTTGATGTACACACTCAGACATGAGACCTGGGCCCAGGGTGAATAAACATATTGGTTAGCTTTTTGATAGTGCTAAATTGCTGTCCAGAAAGGTTACATTAGATAACCTTCCCCTGAGCAGTGTATTAGTTGTAAACACTCATTATTATCATTGAAGAATCATTATTATTTTTACCCAAATCAACAAGCAAAAGCAGCTTGTTATTGTTTGTATTTACATTCCTTAGTGTGGTGAAACATGACTTCATATATTTAATAGCCATTTAGATGTCTTTGAAAAATTGCATGTTCATATCCTTTGTTGTGTTTTTAATTTGTTTTTCATTTTATTATTGATTCATATGGGCTTTGTACTTTACTGAGGCTGTTACAAATGTTGCAAATATTGTATTTCTGGAGTTTCTTGTCAGCCCTTTCTAGAATTACGTTTCTTCCTCCCCTCCTATCTTTAATCTACCCTAATTTTTAATCACTTGTTCTTTCACAATTTCTTAAATGTGTCAACTTCTCTCTGATATCACAGTGCTGTGACTCTAACTGAACTTCTTGACGGCTCCTCCTTCTGATTGATTTGTGTTTTTTTTTTTTAAACTCCATTCTCTTTCCTAGACCATTGTGAAGGCTGCTGCCTAATGAATATTTCTCTGATCACTTTCATCATACTGCTCCTCTATTCACAACTGGACAATGGCCTTTTATTGTACATCAGATGAAATCTAAACCCCTCAGCTCAGCATTTAATAACATCTACAGTTTGACTTAAACTCTCCTTTCTAAACTTCTCATTCTTTTCCACAGGGGCCATCCATTTGGAGGGCTGGATGGTCTCCTCACTCTCCCATCACACAGCTCTTCTGATGATGCTTTTGCTTGTCTTTCTGGAAGTTCACTCTGATCCAAAATTACATCTACAAGGGGAAGCTGAAGTCCATCAGTTCTGTGAAGTCTTCTGAGAGTTGCCTCAGCCCAGAGATCTCTTCCTCCATTTCTCCAAATACTTCAGTTAGCTCTAAACGAACAATTAGCATCTCCTAATTGTTCAACTATCTAATTTTGGTTTCCTCAATAAAGGAGTTAATCCCTTTCTGAGGACAGGTACTGTGAACTTCTTTTGATTCTTCTACACTGCATGTGGCCATCCCAGATCACTCACTCACAATAAATTCTTGATGACATGACTCTACATGGTAAGATGGCACTGCTCACTTGCCAAGAGCCAAACAGATACGTTGGAATCATTTCCCAGATAGTGATAAAAAATGGGCACAGAACATCTGTAACCTTTCATCCCATCTTCCTTTTGACTAGCGTCATCCCTGTAAACCACGAATGATTGGGATTACGTCTCTTCATTCAGCAGGAGTAGAATAGAATTTCCATCTGCACACAAAACTAACAGACTCACCAAGAGCAATTTAGTGATCTCAGTAGATGGGCCTGTTGCATGGAAAGGCAGCCAACAGATGGGGAGTGTCCCTATCTTAGCCAGAGGAGGGGAAAGTATGGGATTCAATCTGTTTCTTTAAAAGCTGAAGGATAAACTGAAGATGATGTTCATAAAAACTGTATTTCCATTGTTAAGGAGAAAAATAGATAGGTAAGCTCAGCTCTCTTTTGATAAAAGTTGAAGATACAGGTGAAAAAGGGAATCCATTTGTTTATGCTCTCACCCTAAAGAGAACATTGAAAGTCAAGGGGGTATGTCCAGCGTTTGGCAAAGTGGTGTCTCCAGGGGACGTTTACAGTCAATGTCATCTGCAGAAAGTCGCGGTCTTTGCTATAGTGAAGGGCAAATCATCTCCCAATTGCACTGCTTTTGAAGATTCCATGATGATCTCTACTCTTGAAAATTTCTGAATCAAAACAGAATCTTAAGGAATCTAACTCTAAATACAAACTTCATGTGTAAGATCCTCACCATGGCTGTATGGCAGGTTTTTAAAGTAAGTATGAGAATGGCATATTTTATCCAAGTGTTTGTTGTTGTTTTGCTCACTGGTGTCCTAAGCACCTAGAAAAGTCCTTGGCAGTTTTTAGGTGCACAATAAGTATTTAATTTTATTATTCCTAAATTATTGGTTTGATGGTTGGGTGTATACAAGTGCATATGTGTGTATGTGCATCTGAATGGAGAGAAAGAAAAAGAGAAAGTACATGCTTACTCTCAGTGCTATAATGTTTCAAATATTGAATCATGACCTATGATAATAATGGTCATTTTCAAGTTACAAAGTTCTTTCACCATTCATTCATTCTGTTGTTATTTATTGGGCACCAAATTATGGACCAGGCAGTGTGGTGGGACACCAGGGATACAGACATGTGCCTGCCTGTATGTGTTTACAAATCTAGGTGGAAAAAATAGGTAAATAAATAGACTGCTATAGTGCGTTGTGAAATACAATGGTAATTAAAGGGGGCGCAGGGCATCAGGGATGGCTTCCCCAAGGAGGTGCTGCTCAAGCTGAGATTGAAGGTGGAAAGCCCTACCTAAGGGCCTGGCACAGATGGAAAAAAGATAGAGGTATGTCTGTTCTCCTGTGCAAGGAGGGTCCTTTCCTGTTCTTTCATCAAGAATCTGTCCCTACTCTGCACTCTCAACTGGTAAATTCTGCCAATGCCCTTGCTAGTTTGGCACTCCCAGTTCTGGGCAGGGGAGTGTACTGACTGAGGGTGGCTTGGCATATCTGTAGTCTGCCACCATCTCTCCATCCAGTGCCCAAGACCAGTGGCCACAGCCTGCAGGACTCCTCTATATGCTGGTGGGCAGTGCCACTGTTCCTGCCTAAGTTCTGTCCCTGGGCTCTTGGAGAACCCTGGTGCCATCGTTGTTTTGAATAGTTTGCTTTCTGCTTTAGCCTCCTGAGTAGATGCAGGCAGGACAATGTCATTAGTGAGACCCTCATCCTTTTCTCTACTTTAGGAAGAATGGGGAGACTAATGTATTGTGGTAAGCTCATTTGTTTGAATGTGAGGGGCCTAGAGTTCTTTCCTCGCCTTCCTTCCCCTCAGGGGTCAGCTGAAGCTCTCATGTGGCCTGTCTTCTCAGCTGCTATGTGGAGGAACAATTGAGCAGAATGTAGTCCCTGACTTACTGTCTGTCCAGTCAAGGAAATATAATAATGAGGACCGTGATTTAGTGAGCACCTACTATGTGCCATAAACTTTGCAATCATGAGCTCTAATGATATCAACAACCTAGCAAAGTAACTATGGGTATCAGGTGAGACTCAAAGAAGTGTAATCGTGTGTCCAGGGTAATACTAAGTTATACAGTGGGGATTCAAATTCTTCTGCATCTTGCTGTAAGGCTATGGTCTTTGCAGAATGTCATGGGACTATTCACACACCTCATCATACTCCTAATATACCTCCTTGCAATGTAGTATAGAAAATACAACAATAGAATTACATGTTAGGGACAGTGATAAAAGAGATGCAAGACTAATTATGCCTAGGGACAGTGGAGAATTCACTAAGAAGATGATGCTTGAGCCAGACCATGAAGTATGAGTAAGGGTTTGAGGAGCAAATAAAAGAGAGACAGAACATTGGAGACAGAGTTAGAGTAGAATTCAGGGTCCAGTCCTGGCTTGGCCAACATGGTTTGTATATATAAGAATAAGACACTTGGCTCTTTTGGGTCTCCATCTCCTCCTCACAGAGAAAATGTTACAATAGCTACCTACAGATCTTCACTAAGGTCCCTTCTGGTTTGGAACATACGATGCTACATCAGAAAACCCTGGGCCGGTTTTCTTGTTTCCACAGATAAGCATCAAATTCCTTGGCCCTACTGTTCTCTGCAGTGGGAAGGGCATTTACCCTTTCAAACTTCCAGAAGCCCATTTAGTAAATTAATGATGGAGCTACTGTGGGATTGAATCACAGCTTGCTGTTGTCATCAGCTTAGCACTCCTAGAGACAGGCTCACACCCAGGCTACCTGGCAGGCAGTTGAGGAGAGAGGGGCTAATTGTCTTTCCCATTTCCTTCTCTGATTATAGGGATCCTCTTAATGATGAAGGTGGGAGATGCAGCCATTCAAAAGGAAGGAGCATTTAATGTTGTAAATGACATTTCTACATCTAATGGCAAAAGTGACACATTTTCACTGTAGAAAAAGTTGAAAGGTAACAGGGAAGAAAAGATCACTTGTCACTTTACTATGAGATAATCATGTCAATATCTTGTTTTCAGGCATGTATTTTAGAAAAATATACAGAGTGTGTGATACAAGCGTTTATAACCTCTCTTTTTTCACTTAGGAGTATGATGAAAAAATCCATCATTAGTACTCCCCTGAGGCAGTATTTGTAATGACTTCATAATGTTCTATACATTATATGGTTTGTTCATGATTTGTTTAACCAGTATTCTATCACTGGGCATGAAGACTGGTTTTGAACTTTTCACAGTCATAAACAACACTGTGACGAACATCTTGCAGCTAAATCTTTGGGTCCATAAATGATTACCCCTAAGTCTGGGAAGGGTGTTAGGCAGGAAGGCTGGATTTAGAAAAAGCCTTGTGTGAGGCTGCAGGAACAACAGCTTGGTTTAGAAAGCATTGTTTCCCTGGTTGCATGTGCTTAGGATGATTGGCCAACCCAAGACCCATGGCACACCCTGCTGAGCTGCGTCAGTCCCGCCACCTGGCACCTCCCATGAGCTCTGAAACCCTGCCACAGGGCTGGTGCCTCCCAGTTGAGTGTGCAGCCTCGCAGGGTGGGAAGGCACCATAGGGAAAAGCAGGAGAGGGCCCTCAGCAATTTTTTATGACACCAGGCTTCTGTTCAGTGCTTTGGATAATTAAAAACAGACCCCCACCCAGGCCACATCTTTAGTCTAAAACGTACTGCGTGTGGATTTTGGAATTGGCTCCTGAGGGACAGGGCGGAAGCGTGTTCCTCCGGGACATCTAAACCAGGCTGGAAAAAGTGCTCCTAGAGTATTGTGTGGAGATGAATCCTCCACAGGCAGTGCTGGGAGAGATGACCTCATAGGTCCTTCCCATCTGTAATTCCTGTGATGATCCAAACAGATTTTACAGTGTGACCAGATTCAGAACACAAGCATTTAAAAAACAAACCAGCCCCTGTGGAGTTACAGACAGATCTTCCTTCTCTATATTTTCAGCCTGAAAATCACCTCTGTTCTCCCCGGTATCTGGGGCTGGCAGCATCCCTTCCTGGCTTCGTCAGCGGGAGAAGCTCTGTCTTCCTGCAGAGATGGCAAAAACACATTCTAGAGTCCACCCTCCCCAGGCCATGGGGTTTACAGTCACTTCCTACTGTAGTCCTTCCTGAACGAGGGAGGAGGAAATGAATCCACAGCCCACCACGGCCACCTTTGATAAACTGGCCCCTGATATAACCGGGGCAGTCAGGGTGGAGCTGCAGACTTCCTGCTTCTCCCTGTAGGAGGCTTGATAACATGTCCTTGGCTTTTTCTCTCTTGGAGTGAAAACCACAGTGGGGACACGTATGTGGTTGTGAGATGGTAGTGATGATGATACAATAATAATATTGGTATAGGCCTGGGCTGCATTTGTCCAAACTTCATTCATTTGACAAATATTTCTCACTAGAATAGTGTCAATTCATCTACGTATCGCTAAAGTCTTTGAAGGTAAGAATCTTTAATTTGCTTACTGCTGTATCCCCAGGCTTGTAATTTGCTCTCAGTAAATATTTGTTGAATGGATGAGTAAGTGAATGAGTGAAGCGTGTCCTATGGCACACAGTTCTGGGTTCCACTCTAGGTTCTGAGCCTTCATTTCCTCTTCTGAGAAATGCAAATAACAATGCCACCTCCTCAGGAGGTGGTGGTGATGAAATCTATTGGTCACGAGCCTAGCACAGCACCAGGACTCAGGAGGCCTTGAGTGAGTCCTTATCGTCTTTCTCCTGATGCGTGTTCTGGACTGTGCAGCTCCCAGAGGATTGAGCCAGGCTGGGAAGACACAAGAAGGGACGGCTGGCTGTTGATGTGTTCCGCCGTCCCTCCCTTGTACCTGGTGGAGGAAGCTGGCTGTGCTTATACTAAGTCATCAATCTTTTTTCAGGCCACACACCTGGAACTGTGTGCACTGAGAGGCATCCGCTCCAGCAGCAGCTGGTTCATCTTATAGCTACAGCCCAGACACATGGAGAATTTAGAAAAAGGAGGAGGAGGAGGAGGTTTTCCTTCCTCTCCACAAAGTCTGAAACCCCCACTTTTATTATGTGCACTAGCATATTGGCTTGGCAACTGATGTGTTTCTTTTATAGCATTGCTCTGCATAAAACTGCATGATTCCAACTTATAGTACACCAGAGTTTGATTATATTTAAAAGTCAAACATGGAAGATGTCCATTGTCCACATCAGGGAGGAAGGATAAGCAGCACCATGAATCACTATTCCTTGTACACTTTTATTCCCCAAACTAATTGCTCATTTGCTTAAATAAAAGACTCCACTATGAGTGCCCGTCATTAGCAAATGAAAGCTGATTACATTTTGTAAGAAAGTCGGAAGATCTTAAACCTTATATTTCATACCAGAAACCTAAGCTGAAATATTTCCATGTAGTAACACTTCTGACAGAGGAAAAATAATTTAAACAAATAATTAGTCTTGAGAATAAAAGTGTACACAAAAGCATAATTAATGAATTTACTAATTGTTCTTCCCTGCTGTGGACACAGCTCAAAGTTGAATTTTAAGCTCTTGCATAAATATAAACTACTGTACAAGCCACAAAACGGGATGACTCACCATCAGTCATTAATGTTGCCTTAAAGACAAGCTCGAACTCTCAGAGAAAATGCATTCACCTAGGCAGACATCATTTTGAAAATAAAGCAAGTTTTAGATGATAAACTGGTCTTTGAGCCTTTGGGAAAAAACACACACACACGAGAGATTTGCAAGTTTTAATGCCCTATGTAAATATCAGACAGGCAACATTTACCTTACTCAAAATTCCCCATTACCTGAATAGGAATGAATTTGGTCTGTCCTGACCATGTAGTCAAATGTGTCTACCCTTCTTCTCTATCCCACCCCTTTTTTGAAATGGAAGTAAAATGTGAACTGCAGTGGCTTTTGTCTGTGATATTCTCTATATGTGACGAAGGCAGCTGCTTTCTTCTCCTCCCTATCCTCCTTTTCTTCATCTTCATCTTTTCTTCCTGCTTTAATTCCCACATAAGTAGTGTTTTCTGGATTTGCCTAGAAGGCTACAATGTATAGATTGTAAAATAGAAATTGTTGTCATTTTCCCAGTCTGGGAACAAAAGTAGGAGAAGCCAATGGAGAGATACTCCAGTTAAATTCCTAGCAGAACTGTTGTATATTTTCTTCGAACAACAACAAAAACTTGTATGATGGTTATTTTTAAAATATGGCTCCAAGAGATTCTTATTTCTAATTGTTATATTTTATGTTAAGAAACACCAGAGCAATCATCTATAAGCAACGCACTTCAAGGCAAACCTACTTATATATAGAATTGCTCACTCATATCTGCGACTTTGACATCTTAAAGGAATCCACACTGACATCAACCCACAAAATGGAACATCCAGACACCCATCATCACATTGTGGATTTTTCTTTCCTCTCATCTAAACTTTATAATGTAATAAACTGATCTATAATATTATAGTCTGATCTTTGTTTTTTTGTTTGTTTGTTTTTGAGACAGAGTCTCGCCCTGTCACCCAGGTTGGAGTGCAGTGGTGCAATCTCAGCTCACTGCAGCCTCCACCTCTCAGGTTCAAGTGATCCTTGTGCCTCAGCCTCCAGAGTAGCTGGGACTACAGGCGTGCGCCACCACACCTGGCTAGTTTTTGTATTTTTAGTAGAGACAGGGTTTTGCCATGTTAGGCAAGCTGGTCTCAAACTCCTGGCCTCCAGTGATCCACCCGCTTTGGCCTCCCAAAGTGCTGGAATTACAGGTGGGAGCCACCAAGCGCAGCCTTATGATCTGATCCTAATAGGGAAAGTTGCAAATAACAAGAGGCCCTGGGATTCTAGAAGTGGTTTAGTAAGTGTAGGGATGGCATATTCTGGGGGCAGAAACAGAAATGAATGGTCTAAAAAGGAGTTCAACTACTAAACATTATTTGAAAACACTGCTTTGTGAGATTTCATTGGGTAGGAGGGTGAAGGCTGTAGAGTAGCAAGGAATGAGAGGAGGGGACAGGGTGGTGGGCAGGAAGTGCCTCTTCTCTCTCCAGCCAGGGCAAATCTCCATGTTGTCTTAGGCTACCGTGGTCTGGTTCCACGAGGCCGGGGCAGGGAAGTACAATGTAGTAATGCAATTTGGGGGCTTCATGAAGGGCCTGCTCTCCCCACCAGCATGAGGTTTAGATTAAAAAGTTTGTTCACCTCTCCCCCTTCTCCCATTGACTCAGAGCAGAGAACGGAGGCAGGGAAGGGATAGGGGAGGGATCCGAGGAGAAGGAAGAGCTCTTGCCTAGGTCTTTACCAGTGACAGTGTCAATGAGGTCGGGATCTCTTCAATTTTGTTTGTCGAGACAGTACAGTTCTGGTGATTTTGGTAACTTCAACAGAAAAGAGGGCCTGCACGACGCGCATGGGAGGAGGCAGGGCAGGGGAGGAAGAGGGCGGTGCCGGGGATGGGATCTGGCTTTGAGGGGACAAAGGACACAGAAAGGAGACAGGAGAGACAGGCAAGCCAGGGTATTTTTCCATCTTTACATCTTGCTTGGGGCCATCCAAGTCCACCAGTGCAAGCCCCGGTTCCCCTGAGATCTGCTGGAGAGCAAATTTCTACAGGCAGAAAATCTAAGCACAGAGGGCTCCTCTCAGCCGCGCGCAGCTGGGAGCGCTCCTGCCGCAGAGGTGCCCTGTGGGAGGAAGATGTCCTGGGGGCTCTGACCATCCGCCTCAAAGCCGGTGTGGGGGCTGCGTTTGCTGCTCTCTGATGGTTCCCGTACTCAGGATCCCAGAGCAATGGCTGGGTGCCCAGGCTTCCTGCCTCTTGCCTCCCTTCAGATCCTGGCTCCGGTCATCTTTCACCTGTGTGACCTTGGAACACAGTTATTTGACCTCTTTGCATCGCAATTTTCATCTCTGTAAAGTGGGGGTAACCATAGGACCTGCCCTATAGACCTGCTATGAAGATTAAATGAGGTAATCAATAGAAAGCGCTAGAAGAGTGTCGGGTACCACGTAACTATCATAAATGTTAGCTAAAATCCCAAATCCCAACTGCTTTCTCCTCCAAAGAGCGCAAAATTCGCCCTTGTATCCAAGTGAAGAACGAATCAGAACTGCTTTGATTTTTGTTTTCCTGGAATGGTTTCCAGAATGATTTGGCTTCTGGAGAGGGAATTATAAGGCAGCTGAACTTCTCTGGTTCTGTCTTCGACTCATTATCGTGCAGGAGTAACACAGGTTAATCGCATAGCTAATTAAGAGATAACATTAATGGAATCTGAGTTGGTGCCCTGATAAAGCCGAGCCCTGGCAGATAAATGCTGAGGTGGAGCCAAGCCATTTATTTGAGGAGCAGCAGGGCTCCTATCAGGGCACCAACTCTGCTTCCATTAAAGTTATTGATATTACACCCCAATCTACAACTGTAAGAAAATTCAGTGTCTTTTTTTTCTGTTTCTGTTTTCAGAGGCAGTTCAGCATTTGCTGTGCTGGCTGAACCAATGCAGCAGAAGCTAGGTGATATAGCTGCTTTTATTGAACAACACAATAATGAATTAACAAATAAATGACTGAATGAACATTAAAGAAATTCATTCACAGCAAACACCACTGCAATTAATATGCTGCCATTTGCAGGGGGCTGTTGACAGGGCATCTAGCAGAGCAGAGCAGAACCCTCTCTGGATTGATCAGTT
>NW_016807867.1:2281570-2296267 GCF_001698545.2 Rhinopithecus bieti
TTTTTTTTTTTTTTTTTTTTTTTTTTTTTTTCCAGGGCTCTGCCTTAGAGCAAATCAATGAAGAACCTAAAGTACCATTTCTATATTTCTCTCTGTCTCCTTCTAGTTAACTTGATCAAACAGTTTTGGAGATTTCCTACCCTATTTGCTATAGTAAATTCTCTCATGGCTTTTTTAATTGTTGCTTTTTTTTTAACCTTTCTCCGGGAATAATGATCAATTACTGCATTCAGCTGGCTGATGGCTGACAAATTCTATTTGACATAATGCAGCCATGATTTAAAGGAAGAGTCATGGTGCTAACCACGCGGCTGCTTCCTGAGGAACAATGGGGATTGGACTGTACCCTCTGTGATGGTGTGGGCTTTAGTATCCCGCAATCAGGCAAGTGCATTTCACTGAAAGCCAAAGATAGTCTCAAAGAGAACGGGATGCTATCATCTCTGGCCACAGATCTGGGGACATCTTCACCGTCTACATCCTCACAGCATCCTGCACACAGGCTGCTGGTGCCCCTTGTCTCTACTCCCTGAAAGCCCCCACACAGGCAAATTCCCTTCAGAGTCAACAAGCTCCAACAAAGGCCTTCACCAGGCTGAGGGAAGTCAGCCACTGAAGAAATGAGACTTCACTTGGCATTCCTGTGCTGAGAATGTTAAATACCAATTCCATAATGAGAAGTAAACACTGGGGCTGTCTAAGAATCACAAAGCAGTACCACACAAGCTCATCCACGGTACAGGCATAACTGTGAGTTGGTCAGAACTGCGTCCGGAGAGTCACTCTGCCACTTTTATAAACCTTGAACTCTCAGAGGCTTGGGAGAATGTGTGCCTAAAACACAGTGCCTGGAATGGGTAAATGATGAACACAGGGTAGCTCCTGTTATTATTGCTGTGGTTGTTGTGATGGTCATATGCACTTGTTTTATAGCCCAGGCTTAAGTGAAAGCAAAGCCGAATTCCCAAAGAGTGTGAATGAGGAGGCGAGAAGGGCTATCCCGTCCCAACTATTAACTCAGATAACAAAAATTCACAGCCGGGTGTGGTGGCTTATGCCTGTAATCCCAGTACTTTGGGAGGCCGAGGTGGGAGGATCACTTGAGCCCAGGAATTCAGGACCAGCCTGGGCAACACAGTGAGACCCTGCCTCTGCAAACAAAAACAAAAACAAAAAACCCCACAAAATTAGCTGGGTGTAGCAGCTCCCGCCTGTTGTCTCAGCTACTCAGGAGGTTGAGGCAGGAGGATTGCTTGAACCCTGGAGGTCAAGGCTGCAGTGAGCCGTGATAGCACTATTGAACTTCAGCCTTGGTGACAGAGAAAGATCTTGTCTCAAATAAGTAAATCAATAACAAAAATTCACTCTAGACAATGTGAACTTGATATTTTGTATTATGATGTCAAGTAGGAGTGAATTTCAATGTAAAGAAAGTTCTGTCATTTTTTTAGCTATATAAATTAAAAGTAAGTTGAAAATCGAACATTCACACACTGTTCTTCAAAATTCTCATTTACTGAGTCTCAAAAGCAGATATACTCATTTTAGCAATTTGCCAAGTAAATCTGAAAACACCTGAGATGTTGAAACTCAAGGGGAAAATTATTCTTTTTCTCTTGAAATTTTAAGCAGAAATTTTATAATAAGGTTATATGTCATAATTATGTCTGTATATATGAAGGTCTGTCATTAAGCCTTATAAACACATGATTACATGATTTATTTTTATTGCCTCATTAAACTAGTGACTCCTAAGTATATAAATATGTGATAAAGTAGTCTATGAAAACTACATGCAAAAGGCCCTCATGTTAGGAAAAGGAACTTGCAAAACAAAGAAACTCACAATTAAGAATTAAATCTCTAAAATCTACACACAAAGCAAACCAGAGTTTTATGGAGATGGTGACCTACCGTGCCTATGTACTAAAAAGTAAATTCTATTCTGTTCAGTCCTTGATAAATACACACAATTTCCATGTAGAGCTAACTCTAATTACCGACAAAGTCAATATGAAGTGCGTGCCCAAGAGCACAGAATAGCTAGCGGACATGAGGATTTTCTTGATTTTTTTTTTCCAGAGGACAAAACTTGAGTTTTTTGTTTTGTTTTTTTGAGACCCAGTCTCACTCTGTCGCCCAGACTGGAGTGCAGTGGTGTGATCTCGGCTTACTGCAACCTCCCCCTCCCAGGTTCAAGCAATTATGTTGCCTCAGCCTCCCAAGTAGCTGGGATTACAGGCACCCACCACCGCACCTGGCTGATTTTTGTATTTTTAGTAGAGACGAGGTTTCACCATGTTGGCCAGGCTGGTCTCAAACTCCTGACCTCAGGTGATCCACCCGCCTTGGCCTCCCAAAGTGCGGGGATTACAGGAGTGAGCCACCACGCCAGGCCAAATCATGAATTTGTGAGCCCCAAACAGGCCAGTTCTTTGTATGTTTCTCCACATCTCTTTCCATTTAAAGTTATAGCAAGATGCTCTAAAAGAGTGGCTACACAGGCAAAAAGAAACATCTGACTTCCTAAAAATGTGCAAAACATGTCAAAGTTAGAAACTTGCTACCTGACCTAGTCCGTCTCGCTGCTAGGAATCAAAGCTTCTATTTTCTGTGGTTCTCTAAAGCCTTTATCATATCCATATTTGCCTTAGTGTTCTGCCTTAGTTCATCTCTCTTTTTCACACCTTGACTTCTACAATATGTTATGCACCATCTGTATTCTTTCACCTAATTCTTTGTGATTTCTTTCAACCCAGTTTTTATTTACTTCATGAGGGCAGAAACAGTTACATTTATTTCTCCCTATTCCCTGAACCAGATGCACAGTCTCTAGCATAGAGAAGGTGTTTCTAAAAGTGTTTATTGAACTGAATTATTGAATGTGGCCCTCTGATCATCACTTCTCATTTCGCATGTGTGTGTGTGTGTCCTCTGGGATTCCTTAATAAAACGGCTCTTGAAAATTATCCTTTCCTAACTCACTGCAAACTCTGACACATCTTTCTTTCAGGGGATCAACTTCTTCAGCTCTGCTGGGGCCTCAAAATGTCCTCAGTTCCTGTGTGTGGGTCTCTTGTACTTTTCTTTCCCCATCATTTTCATTGAGAAATTGCTTCTTTCTTTGCTCCCAAGTCACCTGAGTGGCTTCTGGGCCAACCTTGCTTTCACCTGTGCCTACCATGAGGATGAACTGGTGAGACACTAAAATCCCAATATGCTATGGCCATGGAGGGTTTTAACAGTGATTCACAGGAAATGCCACGGACTCTATGCTTCTGCTCAATGAGGGATGCGTCTTGAGCCTTGGTCCTTGCTAGAAGTTATTCTTCCTACAGAAGGAGCCATGGAGACACATCTTCTCTACAGCATAGTCAGACTAGAGGCTCTCCACAAAGTAGAGGGAAACCACTCTCTACTAATAATTAACTGGCTGCAGATATTTTAAAGTGAGAAGGACAAATGCTCTTTAGCAATAAATTAGCATCGTCCCTGTTCTTTTTTACACAAAAAAATCACATATGCCGTCTAATTATTTTCTGCAACTAATAAGTGCCTCAATCAGCTAGAATCCGGCCAGAGAAACAGAGTTCACATCATCTCAATGGAGGGAATTTTATATGGGGTACTGGTTATAAAAGTGTTGGAAGAGTTAACAAAACACACACATAAAAAATGGCAGGAAAGCAAATCAGAGATTTACAACAACAGGAAACCTCTAGGACTTGAAGGTTTGAGGGAGGTAGTGGTGTTTCCAGAACCCAGATGCTGTCTGATGGCAAGTGAGGTCACAGAGGGCAGGCCTGCACCAAGGTTCTGGGACTGCAAAGGAGATGGCAGGAATGCCACCTGAAGCAGAAAGAGAGGAAAGAAATACCTTAGATTTTCTTCCTCCCCCTCTAAACTACCAGGCTCAGAACCCAGGACTTTGCAATGATTGCAATATAGACTTCCGCGGGCTAAAAACCACGTGGAATGCATTCAAGACGCTTAGAAGCACCTGGACAATTTGAGAAGAAAATAAATCCCAACCAAATCAGAACAAATACTCTAGTATTCTCCACAACCATCCATGAGGTTTTCTGTTTTGTTTCAATTTGTTTTTTAACCACTCTTTTAATGAAGAATAACTAGAACTTGATAGCAGAACCCCAGTATAGATTCATGTATGATTTCTTGCATATAATTATATTTCATGATTTAACCCATATAGTTCTCATTTCATAAGTGCAGTCATTTCAGTTAATTTTTTTATTGTCTTCATAAAGTCCAGCATCCACAGATTCTTCCAGGTATTGTCACAGATATTGAGTACAAGGTGGTTCCTTGTTGACCACTACAGAAATAGTATTGGTGCCCAACTTAGGCAAATAGGTTGTGACCTTTCTGACATTTATTTTTGACTAGAAAAGCCACGTTACAATAAACACATTTCTCACTCCCTCTTATCTTTTAGCGCAGGTCACCTCTCTGACATTTCATTCCATTAAACAAGACAAATGGAGATTTTTTTTTTTTAATCTCTTGAAAACTCTTATCCAAACTTTCATCAAACTACGGGACATTAGAAAGTTCTTATTCTCCTAGAGAGTACCTTAGGTCTTCTTCCAGTTCCCCTTTCCTTCTCTTACTCTTTTCTCCTTTTCCTTGAACATATTTCTCTCTTCATAACTAAGTTCCTATCTCGGGCTCCAATTATCTTATGTCTTGACTCTTACTGTTTTCCCTCCAGAAACTTCCTTTTCTTTTCACTAATTAATTACAAGGGAGTGTCCCCCGTTATCACCCATACCAATCCTACTGATCAGGAGTCCTCCCTCTTCCCATGCCCTGGGATCTCTACCCTACAAAGTTCTTGAAACTTACTCTTTTACAGCACAGAGGGAAAATATCTCGTCCTCTGCAGTGTCAGAGAAAAAAACTCTTTTTAAGTTTTTTGAGAAATATTGACAAATCAACTTGTTCATCGTGTTCAATATTTGGAATAAGCAACCTCCATGGCTTTGTTTCAATCCTCATTTCATTTCATGAAATGGAACCTGTTCGCTTTGCAGACTCCCATAGTAAGTATCTTCCCCAAAGTACGAATCAGAATAGCAAATCCAGGTTAAAGCAAGCTCTGTGGCGATGTGGAGCCTCAGACCAGACCCCAGGCTCCTCCAAACCCCAACCCTGGTAGCCAAGGAAGGGGAATGCCCGTCATTTTGGGGGCAGGGACCCTCTGCGGAGATTTCTCAGTCTCCTGTCTTAATGAGTTTAACTCTAGAGATGGGCAGCTCCAGCCTCCCCGCTGAGCATAATTACCGTGATGGGGCACCTGGGGAGAGATTGTCACAAAGATAACTGGGTCTCAGGCTATTTAGCGCTTTACAGATGAGAGTAAGGTGGTGACTTGGAAAAATGAGGTCTGATTCAGATAGGAAGACTGCTATGGTTCATTTTCCTCCCTCCTGTGGAAGCATACACTGTTGTGTTTTTAATTGATGTACGTGAGCCCAGGGCACAAAATGGACTCACGTGAGAAATCACAGGATACCAAGACCGGATGGGACTGGAGGGGTCATCTCGTCTACCCTCAGCCTGCAGGCAGGACTGCTTACAAGCTATGTTGGAAGGAGGGCTCACTGCCCTTTTCATCACTACCTCTGGAGGACTGAACACAGCAGATAACCAAGGGCTACCTGGGCACAAGTGCACACTGCAAAGGACTATTTGTATGTGTTTATTCTGGCTCTCCTTGCTTAAAAGCCATAGTCAGGGTCAGGATCAGGTCCCCAACACGGGCAGCTTAGAGCAGCACACCGAAGTGTCAAAAATTCACCGGACGGCATGAATATACTGAAGAATACACAAAGAAAATATATTGAATCATCTTGTGCAAATTCACACCTCACTGAGGTGCTGAATGAGGAGAGTGATCTCTTAGCCACGTCAAACTCTTCCTGTGAGTGCAGCAGGATGGGATAGGATTTCTGTTTTCCCCTAAGAAAAAGTTCATGGAGGACCTAAAACAGGGAATGGTGGGAGGGGGATTGGACAGCTGGTCCTGAGGCATCGAGATGCTGACATCCAGGCTCCTGCAGAAAGGAAGCACCTAACCATGCAGGTCAGGATGAGGTAGGGGGTTTGAGAACTGCAGTCCCATTCTGGCTTTAGGGCCTCTCTTGTCTGTATTAATGTGATAACATGGAGGGGAAAGGTTGTGTTTAGGGCCCGATGTAGGCGAGCCACAGGGTGCAGGCTCCAGGAACCGGCAGAGAGAACTGTCCCATGGTGCTGGCCAGACTAGAAGACATCTGTCAAGAAGCCTGGGCACATTCCCCTGATGCCAGGGCACAAGGGAAAGTTGTAGGGCAAATGGACCCTGCTTACTGCAAAGAACCAAAGTGGAGATTTCTCTCTGGACTGTCCACACCTGAAGCCACTGGATTTCATATGTCTCTGAAGCCTCTAGAGGAGATGAGGAACCCCTCCTCTTGGCCAGAGATTCACAAACTATGGCTCATGGGCCAAATCTAGCCTGTGGCTTGCTTTCGTACAGCCCAAAACCAAGAAAGTTTTTGTATTTTTAAAGACTTGAAAAGAAGAAAGATATGCAACACAGACCATATCTGGCTCACAAAGCCTACGTTATTTACTCTCTGGCCCTTTACAGAAAGAGTTTACCAACCCCCGTCTAGGTCACTGATTCTCAGATTTCCGTGTTCATAAAAACCACTTAGGGCACTTATTAAATCTGCAGATCACCCCAGCCAATATCTGAGTTAGTAGATCTTGGACTGGGCCTCCTATATCTGCATTCTAAGAACTATAGAAGCTAATTCTAATGTAGGTGAGCCTAAGAGAACCTTAGCAATATTCCCTTTCAACTAATCACTAAGTCTGTATTTTATAATTTCTATGTGGCCAGCACCCTACTGAGTGTGGTGGTAGACACAATTTGTGGATGATCACTCCACTCCATCACGGAATGCGCAATCTTATGTGGGGAGAGGAAAGTCCTTATATGAGTGATAACTCAGGGCCAAATGTCTTGGGGCCAATCCCACATCAACTGAGAGTTTGGGTGCAGGGCCACTCGGTATCATTGTAGCCGCCCTGAAGGCATTCGGTGCATAATGAGTGTTTGAGAAACAGTAGGCAAGTTTGGGATATGCAGAAGGTTTCACAGACATTTGCAAAGACACAGAGCAGGAAGGGGCTTTGGGGATGATGGCTGCGGAGGTACAGACAGAGAGCAGAATGGTCTGACTGCGAAGCGCAGTCTGGAGGGCAGCACTGCTGGGCTTCCTCTTCACAGCAAGAAATACTCAGAAAAGCAGCTTTTCTTCCTTACCTCCTGCTGAAGCCTCGTTAGATCCTAAGCCATGGCAATCATGATTCTATATCTTTCTACCTAAACTGCTTTTGCCACTTTTCACTCTTCCCTCCTTGCATCCACATATCCTCTCTCAATTCTTACCTCATTGAGATTTTTTCATCATGCACTACAAATTTATGCCTTTATTTCTTTGCAAATGTTATTCTTGTAGACTAGATTGTTCTTTCTATATCGCCGCCTTATTTATAGAGAAAATTTTGTCTCGTATCCCAATACCCAATTTAAGCATCATATTCTCCATGAAGCGATACTTTTCCTAACCTTATTCCTTCTAAACAGAGTTCAGTTATTTTTTATTTTGCACCACCCTGGTATCTTGAGCAAGGCAAAAGATAGGGCTTATATTGTATTAGAGCTGTTTGTCTTCATTTCTATCTTCTGAATGAGACTATGACCTCTTTGATATCAAACACCATGTTTATCCGCCTTCACTTCCTTGGTGCCTACGACAGTGCACACAGCAGTGATCAGTAAACATTTCCTCAGTGAATGATTGAATGATTTATGAGCAGGGCATTTTTGGCTTGGGGAAGCCCCTAAACATCAGAGAAGTATGGCCTTGCTGATGCTATCAACGACACCCATACAGGTTCTTAAATAGGGGATGATTCCATTTTAGGTTACTTATAAAGAAAACATGCATGGGAAGTAGGAGTCTAAAGATGATTCGTTGAATAGGTAGGAAGGCTGGAGCTTCTCCCTAGAGGAATATAATCTCATACTTTCATAATAACCCCTTGGCATCCCAGCATCTTTAAATTCAATAAATATCTGCAGAGGAAGATCACAGGTGAGATCTGAGCTAGACACTGTCCCATGTGTATTGCACCTTGGCTGGGCCCTGTGCTATTTGATAACCTGAGATTTCAGATGGAACAATATGGGAAGAGCTGCTGGTGCCCTGGAAGTTCTAGAAGACTAGAATAAATTAAAAAGTAATAATTTTAATATCACCTACACCTCTAATCTCACAAATCTTTTAAAATTAGAACTTAAATCTGCCCACAATAGGATGTGGTCCAGTAACAACTTATTTACCTTAAGGACAAGAGCCAACACTACATGCAGAGAAACTGGAGAAGTTCTAGAGAACAACCAGAAAGTACAAAGACAAAGGAAAACAGGCCTATGGAAGTTCTATAGAAGATGCTAAGAGGGAAGAGATGGTCTAACAGGCTACATGGGAAATGTCAATGGGCAAATGCCAGTGATGGTTGGGTTTCCAAGCCGCAAAGAGAAGATTCAAAGTAGGTGGAAATGTAGCAATTTTTTTTCCAGTTGGTGGTTCCAGGATTCTGAGTTTTGTTTGTCGGGGGATGTGAGTATTATTTAGGGGAATATGACAGAGCCAACTATCTGGACTCCAAGGATATCCAGCCAGGTTTTTTATTTTCCTGACTCCTCACATCTTCATGGGACTAAGTGACAAATGCAGGCCAATGGAATGTGAACAGAAGTAGCAAGTGTCACTTTCAGGCGAGATGGTTAACTACCTAATGTGCCTTCGTCATACTCTTTTCTGCTTCTACAGCCACCGGAGAGGCCCTTGATTAAAGTTGGAGACATCTCAAGATGGGAGAAGCCCCATGTCACGGCTTGAAGGAGAGCCACCAGGAAAGCTGCCAGAAGAGACATATCTATATTGGTCTTAGCGTGCAGGAGAAATTAACTTTTATTGGATTAATCCTACGAGATTTGAGGCTGTTCCTTGTAATTTATTAATTCAGGGTAGGAGGCTAGATTTCCAGGAAATTTTCAAGGGGCTACCAAGTCACAGCCTAAATTAGCATTTTAGGCAGGGCACGAGCAGGATAGGAAGAGTCCTGGGTGGTCTTGGGGCAAATAAAAATGTAGGAGAGATCTTGGCCAGCAGTCCTTTTCCGCCATTGATTTTTGCTGGGGGCAGCAGCCTTCGACTCATTGATTTTAGCTGCTGATTAAGTCATGCTCTCCAGCCTGTCAGCAGTCACTTCATTTCCTTTCATCTCATGTTTTCACCTGCTTGAAGCTCCACAACAATCAGGATGTTGATTTCGCAACTGAACGTTCAGGAGGGCTTTAAAAATGGCTCCCATCCCTGCATGGCAGTTTTCAGCCCAGACTCTTCCTCTCTCCTCCAAGACAATTGTTCTCCGGGCTGATGCCTGTTAGGCACAGGAAAATGCTAAAGCCAGAGGCAGCTGGTCTTCACAGAGGCTACAGCAGGCCAGAGTTCCATCTGGAGGAAGCTGGAGACTGACTGGGAGTTACCTCAAGACCAAAATGCTCCTTTCTCTTCTGCAGAACGAGCTGTGAAGATACCCAAGACCCAAAGTGAGATTTACAGCAAACAGGAACTAAAGAGCAGATGGCAGGAGGTAGCTCAGATGCCAAAGCAAGCTTCATTGTAGTTGAAGAGGGGGCACAAAAATAGAATCGAATGTGGCCCAGAGTGCTTAGAGTGGGAAAGAAGATTCGAAGCCTCGGGACAGATCTGTAAGGGAGAGAGGAGATGGAAATATTCTCCTCACTCACTTGCTCGCTCTGTCTCTCTCTTTCTCTCTTGCATCTGTGGTTCCTTCAACAAATAAACAAAACAAGATGGCTGCTGATGGATGGCTGTCCCCTGCACACCGGCAGAAACATCTTCATGCTAGGTGTGCCCGGCTGAACACATGCCACAGCTGATCTGTCTGTCGAGCAGGCCGCACACTACTGCTGATCAATCTTCACATGCCAATTATGTGATGTTCAGTGGGCTGGGAGGGGCATGCACAGGTGAGGGGGGCTTGGTGCAGGGAGGAAATCGCTCTTGGGATTCTTCTCTGTGCCCCTGCTCTCCTCTTTGTCCCTGTTAGGAGAGAGTGAGGGGACAATGAGGGGTCCTCTCCTCCCAGCACCACACCATCTTATACATAGTGCCCCACTAGGCAATGTTTGGTGCCACCTCCATCTGCCTCTGAGGAGGGCCAACAGAATCCAAACATGAAAACTTAGGATAGACAGGAGATTGGTTCCTGTTTGTGGCAGATGCAATTCTGTCACCAGGCTGGAGAAAAGCTGGCCACTGTGCATTCTTGTTAGGATTTCCTTTTATTTATTTTTTTCAGACGGAGTCTTGCTTTTGTTGCCCAGTCTGAAGTGCAATGGTGTGGTTTTGGCTCACTGCAACCTCCACCTCCCGGATTCAAGTGATTCTCCTGCTTCAGCCTCCCAAGTAGTTGGTATTACAGCCGCCCGTCACCACCCCCGGCTAATTTTCTATTTTTAGTAGAGACAAGGTTTTTCCATGTTGGCCAGGCTGGTCTTGAACTCCTGACCTCAGGTGATCTGCCCACCTCGGCTTCCCAAAGTGCTGGGATTACAGGCGTGAGCCACTGTGCCCAGCCTTTGTTAGGATTTCTGACAGGGATACAGATTCGTTTTGTGCCCTCTCTTTTCTTCTTCCCTATGTTAATAGGCACACCAGAAACTTAACTCCCGTCCTCAAGGAGGTCAACTCCCTTGGCAGCCGAGTCCCAGACATACTGATGGTGGTGTGGGTAGGGGAGTGGCCAGCTTAGCACGTGTGTGGGGGGGTGTGTGTGTGCACGCACGCGCGCGTGCACGCATGTGTGTGGTGTTTAGTCAACACATCTTCTCAAGTTTTTGTTACCAGTTCAAGTAGCCGTCTGAGGGGCTCCCAGGGAAAGCTGGCAGGACCTAGCACATTAGAGAAGCCCCAGTGTCTAGATGGCAGTGTATGGAATGAAAAGCTCGTGGAAGGCCTAGGTTATTCTCCTGAGCCCACAGAGCCGCACACTCAATGCATTTGTAAGATTCTTGTCTTCTCCTCTCCAAACCAAAGCTGCATAGCAATGGCAGAGGTCCTCTTGTCCTACCCAAACTCAACTCTTCTTTCCACTCTGTAAGCATTAGTTCATGCATCGTACTTACTTGCAGGCCAGAGTCTAGCCTGCTCTCCCTTCATAATCTCTTCCATCACCTTAGCCAGAGGGACCTCTTCCTTCCCTCTATGGACTTTATTGTCTGAATATCTTATAGAATTCTGCTATGAGATATGGTTTGTGAACGCCACTAGATAATTAGTCCAGTGAGTTCAAGTCTCTGTTTTGCACGTTTTGGTGTTTCTGCACAGTACCAATAATAGTGCTGTTCAACTACTGGGCTTGAAATATATATTCACTAAAATGAGGGAGTTCTCAGGAAGTGGCAACTTGAAGATTTGCCCCTGCAAAGTATATGCCTCAGAAAAAAATACTAGCAACAAAGACCCTTACATGTATGCCACACTCCCTGCCTTCAAAGCTTCCTCAAGAACCAGGAAGTCCCGTTGACTGATCAGTTTCACAGTGCTTCCCTGGCCATTGCCTTCCTGCTGTGAAGCCATTGGAAACTTCCCTCATTTGCTATTATTTGTTACAGGTCCCAAAGTCAGAATCACTCATTGCTAAGTTTTGGTTTTCAGGCTCATGCAGAAGCATTTTCATTTGTGTCCTTTTTCATCTGACTCTTAAACTAATCCTTCTTGACTTCAGATCTTTGCACAAACCTCTCGTGTCATCATTGGGGAGCTCTGGGCCCAGAGCAAAGGTAGGAGGCAAAAAGCCCCAAATCTGCACGTTTTATTTCATTGGTACATGTATTTAATCCATCTGCAAACTATTCATTGGATAGCATTGTAGGCTTCCCTCTCTGGGAACACTAAGGTATGTGTATTCAACAGTGGAAAATAAACATAAGATTTTATTACAAAGTGCCACTGCCGCTCCTGGCATGAGTAATTTGTGCACCTGCATTTTTAAAATGTTTCAAAGTTTTTCCCCTTGGTGGATTCCGTGGTAACACACATTAGCTTCCTGGCTGTCACAGCCTGGTTCTTGTAGGCTCCTGTGACTTCTGCCCATGCGATCCAGACGTCATTGTTTTCAGAGCAGATAGCAAATAAATGTGATGACTGCCCCTGTAAGCCTTTGAGAGTGCAGGTTCCTCTTTTGTCATCATAAATGCCTTCCTCCCAAGAATGAGCAAAGCTATGGAGTGGCTTAATCCCAAATCCCAAGAGGTAAAGGACAGATTATCAAGGGAGTAATAAAAGTCAGGCTTTATCCCCAAAAGACATGGGGATGGTTTTGGAGACAAAAGCTGAGTTGATCCCTTCTGCCATGCTCTTTGCCTTGTAGTCTGCTGTTTCTTAAGCACAGAAACCAAGTCACTTGCAGCTCCTCACTGAGGTTCTCCAGCAAATCAGGCAACCCAGTATGATCCAGTCGGAATTGAGATGCCCCGTTAGTAAAGGAACCTGGCTCCAGGGAGCCTCAGGTTTGGAGAATGGTATGGAGGCACTGGAAGGGGAGTGCACTATTACTTGGAATGGGACACAGCATCTTGGCTTTCTTTTATCTTTTCCTTTCTGTCTCTCTCTCTCTTTTTCCCCATGATTCTGATTTTTGCAGGTGTCTAAAGTCAGTTTTCTGTGCACATTGCTAACTAAACAATTTCCCCTGTGATCTCTGTAATCTACTGGAAATGTTCATTGATTCCTTCCAATGTCCCCCACAACAGCCCAGAAGACTGGCAATTTCAAGTCATCTTAGGCATGTTAATACTTTCTTAAAGTCATATTGCAGCATATTGCACACTTCTCCCTCAAACAGTGGGTCTCAGAGGAAGATGATAATGACCCACTGGTACATCAACTTGATCATTAGAGTTTCTGTCTCTCTAAGCAACATCAGGCAGATAACTTGATCTAAAGAATATTTATCTGTCCAATGCTGCAAATGGAGACAGAGAGAGCTCCACTGATAGAATCGCTGGGTGTGAAATCTTCATTGTTCAGTGTGATCTAGAGCAATGGAATGCTTGTTTCATTTAAATAATACTGAGTTTTCCAACACCACACACCATCTGCCTTGAGAGCTGCCTGGCCCAGGTAAAGAATTTAATGTATGTGGCATTTTGAATGGTTTAAATGCAACTTGGTTCTGGTTTTAGTCCAAGGGGAGGTAGTGAAGTAGTAGGCAGTGTTTTCACTGCTGAGGCTCAAATTCTTCATTCTTGCTGTAGATGAGGCCTTCGTTGGCCAACTGTCCATCTCTGAGCTTGAGAGTCCAGGAAAATAATTTCTCCAAGAATATAATGTTTTTTTCTGGGAGAACAGGAAGAATCTTGCTTTGATATGCTCTGTGATTTTGTATACCAACACTTATAGTCAAGTCCCAAGTTTAAATTCTGGGGAACATTTCTCAAAGAATCCCCTAAAACTTTTGAACCAGGTTCTCTGGTTAGTTCCATGAATGTATGGACCATTGTCTAAAAGGAAAGACTCTTTGAATTGTAACTAAAACCAAATATAAAATGCACACACACACACACACACGAGTTTATTTGGAGAGAAAGCAAAGACTTATTTTGACAGACACTGCTTGTGCCCAGGTTGCTCGTGAATGTTATTTTGTGTAAAGAATACTACAAGCAGACTGGGTAACAACACAGGAAGTAAGTGCCATATTCAGCCATTCAGCTGTGTTGTATAGTGAATAGCATTTGATAAATATACCTTGTCTTGGATTCAACATTGCTTAGGCTCTGTCTACAGAGCCTGTCTACAGAGCAAAGAAACTATTTGGACTAATTATTCAACAAACCAGGGTAAGGATACTGTATCGGTATAAGAAACTCTAACTGTTCAAATTAACAACCCTACAATTTCAGCACCTTAACAGAATAATGGTCTATTGTTCCTCCCACCACTGTTTTAATATGAGTTGGGGGTAGTATAAGGCTCTGCACCATGAAATCATTCAGGGATCCAGGATTCTTCCATCTTTTGTAACCTCCATCTTTACCATGCAGTTACCAAGATAACCACAGAAAACTAGGAGAGAAATAGAATGTGGAACCTGTACACTCACTCCTACTGTCTTGGTCCCAAAGACCCTCCTCAATACAAAAGGACTGGAAATGTAATCTGGGGCCAGCCTTTGCCACAGATGCCATTGCCTTCATTATCTAGATAGTTCATGTGAAAATATCCAGCTGCAATCATAGGGAATTGTTCCAGCTCTCTCCATCTCATTGTGTCTTGGAGCTGGTGGAAGGAACACTTACAGAGCCCCCTTCCTGAGGTGTTTCTTAGTGAGTACTAAGCCAGTGTCCTCCACAAGAGCAATGGCCTCGTGGTGAGTGTTGTGAATGGAGCTGATGATGTCACCATGGCATTTATGCCTGAGGTGTTCTTCCAGCAGTTTCAGTGACTCCAGTCTGGTTTAGTTATTCTTTTTTTTTTTTTTTTTTTCGTATTTTATTTTATTTTATTTATTTATTTATGTATT
>NW_016807867.1:2301462-2306857 GCF_001698545.2 Rhinopithecus bieti
GGTGTTGTGTGTCTCAGTTCCCCTGGCTAGGAAAAGGGATTCCCTTCCCCCTTGCGCTTCCCAGGTGAGGTGATGCCTCGCCCTGCTTCAGCTCTTGCTGGTCCGGCTGCAGCAGCTGACCAGCACCAATTGTCCGGCACTCCCCAGTGAGATGACCCCAGTACCTCAGTTGAAAATGCAGAAATCACCGGTCTTCTGTGTCGCTCGCGGGGGGAGTTGGAGACTGGAGCTGTTCCTATTCGGCCATCTTGCTCCGCCCCCCCAGTTTAGTTATTCTTTAGAGTAGCAGGACTTCTTTCATTTGCAACTTGAAAAAAAAGTATAATAATATCAAAATTAGGCCATAAGTATTGTTTTATTATATTGAAATAATAAATTAGTAAATCCTAATTTATAATACTTTTATAATAAATTAGTAAATTACGATTTTCTCAGTGCTCACTGTATAAGCATTTGGACTTGCCGCTGACCTATCTTCTCCTAACACAACACTTCTGACCTACTGGACCTACATTGTCAAAAATGTTAATAAATTTTTTTCAGTCATTCTGAAATATTTCTTATATATGTGACTTGTCCTATTTTAAAATTGTAATAGAAAACAATAGAACAATGGGATTACTTCACCAAAATTTTGCTAAAGGGTCTTTGAACCACTTGGAGTAGAAGCTACCTCGTTGTGTTTATATGCATCCACTCCCTTGTGCCAGAGATAAATTTGCTGTAGTCTTTGTCTCTATTCTAAGTGCGCTATACAAACAGGGGCCTACTCCTCAGAATAACCAAGCCAAGGATGTCATGTTCCATCTTTGTGATGAAATGCAGATTGGTTGTTGAAAGGCAAATTCTTCATTTCCAAAAGTTGAATTTAAATGGTGCTTTAAAAGATTTTAGCTAATGAAATTTAGGCCCCTCTCCTTCAAAAAAGAGGAATTTAAGAAAATGCTCTGGAACTTAGCCAGAGTATTTAATTTGGTTTCAAAATGCATACATTTTCTTTTACTTCATGATCTCGCCTTATAGTATTTTGTTATCTAGAGGCTTGCAGACAAATGTCAATAGCCTTGTTGGGTTCAGCATTACTGCCTGCTTGGTTTGTCTGATTTATTTCTGTGCCTTGTGGTTAGTTAAGCATAACCTGTGTGGTTTCTGGCTGTTCCAGTAGTGAAAAGCTGTATGCACCAGGAATGGTGCTGCCACTGTGTACACTGCGGGTGAGCTCATCATCACTCCTCCTCTATTTGCAGCCCTTTTCTTCATCTTCTTTGAAATAATTTGTGCAAGAAGGGATGACAGAGATGCCCTCTTCCTCTCCAATATTTCTATCAGTTGAGGCTGATTTTTCAGTCTGGACTCTGCTTAGGAGGTTTTAGGTTTTGATGGGGTTTAAAGATTCTTCCAGGACTCACCAGCTAGTCCTGAAAGACTTCAGTTTGGGGAACCTCTTCCATCAGTTCCTCGCAAATGTCCAAGCAGGAAAATCTCACTTGACTCCCTTATTTCTGTTCCCCTGGCTCCGATGAGTCACTGTGGAGTTGGGTTGCTGTTATGGACTGGCCAAGGAGAATTGAATGAATGAAACCCTGTAACTACATTCAATATAGCTGCTCTCAAATAACCAAAAGCTCTTATTGGAGAGGTAGCCATGTGCAAAGGCAGATTCTGCTTCCTGAAGCTGCCAGACCTTTAGGAAGATGCAACAAATGCAGTGACCTAGGAGAGACAGTCACTTTCTTTCCCATGTGGTGCTGGAGAGGCAGGCATCACATCTAACACCTTCCAAGTTGTTTTGCTATAACTCCAGTGTGGCTTTGGAAAATTTAATTTCAACCTGTCCCACACATTCCTCACCCTCAAGACTATGAGTGGAGAAACTGAACCCATGGATTCATGGCGATGACAGTTGAGGTAGAACGGGCTGACAAAGGTGGTTCCTGCATGTCCAGGTCTCCTCAGTGCCGACGAACGCAGATGAAGCATTTGTTAAACTAATGTGGTGGCCTCCAGTGCACCCACCAGCCTATGCCATGGTTCTGCATAAATGCCCATGGGGAGACAGGCAGCAGTGATCCAGACACCGAAGGATGGCACTCTCTCAAAGTGAGATTGTGTGGCTCACCCTGGATGTGAACTTAGATGAGGAAAAAAAACTGAATGACATTCAAACCTGAAGTGATTGCACTTCATCATTTTGTACACATACATTCATGATGTGCTATATGTTATATATAATTTACTAAAGCATGCTTTTAAAAATAGATTTGAGGAGCATGGAGACCCCAGAAGTGTATGTTATTGTACTGGGCTTGAGTTTCTCTTTCCCTCCCACAGGGGACCTCTGAGGGTCTATTTGAGGGCATGAATATGGAAAATTCAGCTCCAGCTCCTCCACCCCACTCCCTGAACAGCACTGCAGAACTGTGCTAAGCTCTTGTGGTTTGGAAAGAACAGATGCAAGAGACATAGTAAGTATAAAAGGAATTTGGGGAATGGGTCCTAAGAATCACCGTGTTTCCTATCACTCTCAGAAAATGCATCTATTTTCAGGGGGTACTGTACATCTGTGTGGCTACAAACCATCAATTATTTTTCCAAGCAACATAATAACAGCTTTCTTCTGAAAATGCCAAACACTGAAATGAAATACAGCTTCAGAAATTTTCACTTAAGTTGATTTGTTCCAATTAGTCAGACCTGCTTTGCATCCCTGCCCCCCAATACATAAAAGGCAAGTTCTGCTTTTATCATCCTGTTCACTTTTTCCAGATAAATAGACAGGAAAGAAGAAGGTAGGAAGGAAGAAAGGCAGGGAGGAAGGAAGAAAGGGAGGGAAGGAAGGAAGGATGGAGGTAGAGACAGAAAGAAACCACCTGAATTCTACATATCCTATTAGAATACAACCACCCAGGACAGGAAATATAATTGAAGAAGGCCAAGAGAATACTGTCCCAGGGTATATCTGCACCCCTTTGTCTGTTTGGGCACTGAAAGGTCACAGATATCACTGGCCTTCCTGTTGAGCCACTCTGAATGTAATCTGTTGGGTTTGGTTTGCTGAATGTATATGCACGTCAAAGATTGTGAGCATGGATTATTTATAAGATATTCACTTCCAATTAGTGCAGCTTAAAACATGAGCTTGAACTTGGCACGCAGCAGCTGCAGCTGAGAAGGTTGGGCAGGTCTGGGGGTAAGCAAGCCTCTTGCTGAGTAATGGTGTGAGCCAGTGGCTAAGGTAACATTTGGGAACAGCCCTGTTTTGAGACAGATTCTTGTTTCAGATAAACAGTCCTGTAAGTTACATGATAAAATACATACAAGGGTACATTTTCCAGGGGCCGCCCGGGAAGCAATGCAGACAGGCCCAGAGACTGTTAGGTCATTTTGACCCATTACTCCTTAAGTACTCACTTGGCAAATTGATGGAGTCTCACTTAGGACCCTTGTCTGCCTTGGTGGAAACCCCATTTTGTATCTTGATGGAGACTCACGGATAGTGGCTTCTAAATTCCAAGATCTGGTATGAAGCAACAGCTTCTGGGAAAATCAGTTTAATTTACCTATTTTTTTAACCAAATCTAATTAACCAAATTTAATTAACCCATTTGCTAAGGTTAATGAAACCCTTGTTAACCTGACTCAGAAGGAGGCTAGAAAGGAGGCCCTTTTAAGCTGAGATTCCTAATAGGCTCCATGCCTCAGGGAGTCATGAACCCATCAGAGACAGGGCACCAGGGGCATGCTCTGAGGCTGCTGACTCTGTCCTGGAAGGCTGCAAGGGGCCGATGTGAACAGAGAGCAGGATCAGAAGTGTGGCCGGCACTCTAGTCTCTCCTGAAGTTATTCAAAACCCGACTTTGCTATTTAGTCTAAAACAGAGTGGACTTCCAGAATCCTGACATGTTCCACCGAAATTGCGGCCGGCCACTCCAACACTGAACAGAAATGATTTGGGGATGATGTACACCGTCAATTAGCCGACCTGCTGCTCCATGTTACCTGGGGTCTCCTTCTCAGGCAATGGTATTGGCGAGGCAGCCATAAAGACCCAAAGCTATGATTCTCTTGCCTGAAGTTAGTGCCAGTGCAGTGAACTGACAAGCTCAGCCTGTTTTGTAGTTGCCAGGAGTCACTGTTATAAAACTCCCCTTCACCTGGCATTGGCCAAAAGCCCCGTCAGCTGACTCAGCCGAGAAGGTTTGAGTATCATGAAAGTGGGTGCCCTTTCCTCCCTTGCAATGGTGTTTCCTTAGCAGTTCTTTACCCTGGCTGTGTTTTCTGACCCTTCAGGGACAGTTATCATGCTAAGCCTGTCCTTGTCTGGAGGGTGGTTCCTTTATTTCCTGAATGCAAAGCTTGTGCTCAGGAGGTAAAGAATGGACAAAACCTCTGCAGACATACAGAGAGAAGAGGCTAAATAGGCACTCTGCAGTCAGAGAACATTCTGTCAGGACACAGAGGAGCTTGAGAGCTCCAGAGGGCACAGTATCAGGAAACCATGGAGGTCTTTTCTTCTCGACTCAAAAGATGGTGAGATCAGCTCAGGACTGGCCTGGCCAAGTGAAAAGATCTGGAGACATCACACATTGCTGCATGCAATGAGCTCAAAATCTAAGGTTGAGAGAGAAGGGGTTCACAGCGGCATGAGATGCACTTCCTCACACACTGAAAGCTATTGCTTCCAATCGGACCCTCCATGTCGGTGACCTTGAGGTAAAAGAGCAGAAATACAAAGTGAAGCATTTCTACTGCTTGAAAGGAATACATTTAGCAAGCCCCTACCTCCTTTGATCTTTTGTAGGAAGACTGTGCCAAATGCTAGATGAACAATTTTATTCCTGATCCACCAAAAGGGGAAGGAAGAAAAGCAACTGAAGCTTATAGGAAGGATTTCTGCAGAACAACGTCAGTGGGAAAACACTGTAACAAGACTTGGATCAGATTTACAACAGGAGCAGAGCTTTTTCTTTATTGATTATTTTAAGTCTTTTCAAAGAATTTTCCTGGGACTTTAGAAAACTCAATGGAAGACATTACTTATTTGTTTATGGGTGGAGATGGCACTTTTCTAAGAAATATATATATATGTATTTTCTAAGTAATATATATACATATTTCTAAGTAATATATATTTCTCTATATCAATTTATATTAAAATTCATATATATACTTTTAATAATATGGGTGAAGATGGCACTTTCTTTTCTAAGAAATATATATATTTCTAAGTACTATATCGCTGTGTCTATATATATACCTATATAGTACTATATATACTTATAACATAAGTATATATTATATACATATTACTTAGAAATTTGTATACATATTACTTAGAAATTTGTATACATATATATTATTATATAGTATAATATATATTACTTAGAAATATATA